>NC_142945.1:3060768-3063268 GCF_046866305.1 Octopus bimaculoides
ATAGATTGATGAATAGATGGATACATTTCTTTTATTAGCCACACAGGGCTCAACGAAGATGGGACAAATACAATGTAGAGCTTTTCTTTTTGGGAGGGGGAAGGAAGGAAAAAAAAAAAAAAAAAAAAAAAAAAAAAAAATTGGTGGTGTCGATCAAAAGGGATCGTAGGAAGGGAAAAAGGGGCAGTTCGATCAAAAGGGATCGAAAAAAAAAGAAAAGGAAAGGCCGATCAATAGGGATCGTGTATCACACAGTAATGTTCTCGTGTAAAAAGAGGGGAGGACAGTTTAGGTTTAGCCGTGGAAGGAAAAGCCTACGGAAAAGACCACGGTAACCTTGGTCAATATTCTCATTGAAGAAACTATAACAGTAAGTGACTCTCTTTTGCCTTTTTGTTTTATTTTTTTTTCTTGTTCATAGGGTTATGCTCAAGATGGCTCCGTCGTTCACACGTGCCATCCTTGCTACATTCACCCATCTTTTTTTGAAGCATTCACTAGACAAGACTTCCCTTTCTACTCTCAACTTCCTCTTCAGGTGATACTTGAAGAAGTTGATGAGAGATTGCCCAGAGAGGAAAGTCTTTGTCTCTAGACCTTTCAGACGCGTCCACCATACACATTCTTTCGCCATAGCCACAAGTACGATGAAAATAGCTCTTCCTTCCCGTTTAAAGGAAGGAGGCGCGACAATATTCACGATAGACTCGGCTGATAGACCGACTCGTCCCACACGCGATAGCAGTTGTTCGACGTAAGCCCACAGCTCGGAAATGGTGGGACACTGTACGAGTGCGTGCAGAACGGTTTCGTCGCTCTGCCGGCATCTCGGACAGGTCGGCCCCGTGTTTCTCGAGCCATGCCTGTAGAGCTTATCCCGAACGGGTAGTGCTTCTCGATAGCACTGCCAGGCCAGGGATCTCTGGAAGTTGTCCATAGGTCCCGGCCCGAAGGTCGTCTTAAACAGGCGGGTCAGGTATTCCTCGTCGACGCCCAGGTTCGCCCCGAGATCGTCGTCGTACCTTCCCTCCACTAATCCACTATAGAATGCGTTAGTTGTGATGCAGTCGCTCAAGGTTGACCCGGGTTGTTGGAGTTGCCGAAGAGCAGCGCGACACTCGCGGTGCCATTCGCCCTTCCTCGGCCTCTTCTTGATCCATGACTGCAGTTCGGTCATGGAGACGAGCTGCGGGAAAGCGCGCCGCACAAACGGCGACCACACCTGTTCACCGCTGTCTACGTAGAGCCGGAGATGTCGCAGTCTCAAGATGGATAGATAGATAGGTAGATAGATAGATGAATATATAGATCGATAGATCGATAAATAGATGGCTAGGTAGATAGATAGATAGACAGATAGATGGATTGACGGATAGATATATGGATGGATAGATAGACAGATAAATGAAGATACATTTCTTTTATTAGCCACACAGGGCTCAACATAGATAGATAGATGGATTGCTAGATGGATAGATGAATAGGTAGATACATACACACATCTATACATACATACATCTATACATACATACATCTATACATACATATCAAGCTAGATCGCTAGATTGATAGATGGGTAAATAAATGATTAGATATGTATTTAGATGGCTTGCTCGCTAGATCGGTGGATATATAGGTAGTTAGGCAGTGACTGAGCGTGCTAAATAGCTAGTGATGATAAGGCAGGGGGATAAAGTGATGGGTGGATAGACAGACACATAGATAGATAGATAGACTGATAGATAAATAGATAGATAGATTGACAGATAGATAAATAGATAGATAGATAGATAGATAGATAGATAGATAGATAGATAGATAACTGGTTAGAATGGTGAATAGACGGCTTAGTAGCAAGGTAGGTGGATAGGTTTATGGATAGTCAGATAGACACCATTGTAAATGAGGGAGATAAATTGATTTCCTAAAAGCTAGAGAGATGTAGTGATTGATTGATTGATAGATAAAGAAATCGACAGATGTGAGATTAGGCAGACAACCAGCTAGCTTGGTAGTTAAATGTGATAATAGCTAGGTAGGTAGATATGCGAGATATGTAAATAAGATAGCTTGCTAGTTAGATGTGATAATAGCAAGATGGATGGTATATACATACTTAGACTGATCCATCCGTCTATCACACACACACACACACACACACACACAGATACATATAAATATATACGTACATACGTATGTATATATATAAATATATACATACGCATAATATGTATGTATGCATACATATGTATGTATGTATGTATGTATGCATGTATGCATGCGTATGTATGTATGTATGTATGTATGTATGTATGTATGTATGTGTGTATGTATGTATGCATACGAAAGGCTTCTTTCAGTTTCCGTCTACCGAATTCACGCAAAACGCTTTGGTTGGCCGAGCGCTATGGAAGACATTTGCCCAAGATGCCACTCGCTGGACACATACATACATACAAATAGAGATATATTTATAAACATGCATAAATAAATACATATA
>NC_142945.1:3068268-3070768 GCF_046866305.1 Octopus bimaculoides
GGGACCTTCAATAATATAAAAGTGGAGGGCTCACTTTTTTAAAAATCTATAATGAACGGTTTTTATCTTTTGTAGGGGTTTGTAAACGAGAATATCAATCCCTAGAGGCCAGAAAAATTTGTTATTGTTGTTTTTGTTATTGTTGTTGTTAAGTCTTAGGTCAAAGCTAATCAACAACACCTTATGATCAAAAGTACGGTGCAATTTGAGGGAGATTTTGCTGCTATTTCTCGCTTTCTAGCTGGTCTGGTCATGATAATGTTGTATTTGGAGCTGTGCGTTTATTTTTGTTTGCTGTGGGTCGTCACGTGATATCGTCCATTTCCTGTGCTCTGTTGTGAGTTGTCACGCGATGATGTCTATTACCTACGGTCTTTTTTGTGAGTCGTCACGTGATGTCTGTGGCTTGTTTCAGCCTTCACACAGTGTTGTTGTGGAGTGTAGTTAATTGTGGGTGGGTACACGATTTGGATTGTCGTTTGTTGTGAATGGTCACGTGATATCATCTGCGGACAGTCGTTGGTTGTCGTTTGACGTTGTCAGAGATTTGTTGTGTGGTCTCAGTGATAGTCGAATTACCAGGTGCGAGTTGCTATTGTCGGTCAGCGATGACCTTAGGTTAAACAACAACACAACACAGGCTGGTCACTCCTGGACCGTCTTTAATCATTGACCTGTTCGATCAGTGATTAACTGGAGAGAAACACGAATAAACGTTATTATTAACCACTCTATTACGTCACCGAATACTAGATCTTTGGATCCAAGTTTCCGACACAGAGAAAAACATCTGATAAGGTGGCAGATTGGTAGAGTCGTAAGCGAACCGGACAAAACGCTCAGCGATAGTTCGTCCGTCTTCATACTCTGGGTTCAGATTCCACCGAGGTCGACTTTGTCTTTCATCCTTTCGGGGTCAATAAAATAAGTACCAGTTGAGTACTAGGGTCAATGTAATCGACTTACTTCCCTCCCCTGAAATTGCTGGCCTTGTGCCAAAATTTGAAACCAATATGATTATAACTAAATTCTCAAGTAGCATCAGCGCTAGCATATATATGTGTACATATATGTGTGTGTGTGTGTGTGTGTGTGTATGATGTATGTATGTATGAAAATCACATTGGTATAGCCATTACCAAATGATATGAATTTTGTGAGTAAAGAGGTTGCAAAAATCACCAAGTACTCCGAATTGAAAGTGGAAATGGCAAGACTGTACGGAATGCGAGTGGGTAATGTAAAAGTGATACCAGTGGTGATCGGAGCGTTGGGTTCAACCCCTTTGAAACTTCAAAACTTCTTAAGGCAACTGGAAATCCCGTGCAAGATTGATGTCATGGAAAAGCAGCCTTATTGGGCACAGCGCACATCTTAAAGAAAGTATTATCTCTGTCTGAGGTCCTTGTTGGGACTTGACAGATGACTAAAGACTCCGGTGCATTTTTACCTACACTGTGTTACGAAGGAATAATAATACTAATAATAATAATAATAATAATAATAATAATAATAATAATAATAATAATAATAATAATGATAATAATAATAATAATAGATGGTGCTAATTATTGCCGGGTACTTGGAGACAGTATCAGAAGGCATTAAGATGAATATCAAGGAAGCTAGAATAGAGTGCCTAGTAGAACTGTTACAAAAGGTTTGCCTCCTTGGCACGGCCAGAATAATCAGGAAAGTATTAGATGGCTGAAAAGAACGGATAGCATGGTACCATAGGAGCTCCAACAAAACCTGTGATAAACAGAAATAATAATACAGATATTTATAAGTACATATATATATATATATATATATATATATATATATATATATATATATATATATATATATATATATATATATACACACACACACTTTATTTAAAAGCAGCAGAAATATAACAAAAAACTGTTAAACTGTGAATATGGGGAAAAAATGACGAGTTTTGATTGCATCGTCATTTCTTTCCCATTTCTAACAAAACTGTCCGACGAACGGGAACGTGAAACTCCGAGTAACAGTTTTTTGTTATATTTCTGCTGCTTTTAAATAAAGCATATTACTCTACCTCTGGTATTTGAGTACTCTTTTTTACACCTTGTTGCACATTTCATGTGCTTACTCCGGTATATATATATATATATATATATATATATATATATATATATGGTATATTATTATGCATGTACATAAACACACACACAACATACACACCCACACACACAGTATGTATATAGTTCCACACGCGCACACGTTTATACGCGTATATACGTACCTGTGAAAGTGTATACACATGATAGTATTTATTTATTGATAAATCCAACAGCATGTGAACTTTCTCTCCTTGTGTTTTCATTGTTGCCACACCCAAATCTAGCGAAACATATCACGGAAAACGGGGGAAACGCACTAACTGATGCACGCACGCACACAAACACGCGCATACACACACGCACACACACTGAGATACGAAAGCATACACACTCACTATCTCTCTGAC
>NC_142945.1:3075768-3078268 GCF_046866305.1 Octopus bimaculoides
ACGGTGTTAAAATCTCAGAAAAATCACATTGGTTAATTAGAACGATTTAGACATTTTTACGTCTACATACGCTTATATTCTTGTACGTATGTATGTATGTATGTATGTATGTATGTATGTATGTATGCGTGTATGGAGGTGTATGTATGAAAGGATGGATGGATAAATGATGGATGGATGCATATTTATGTTGGAATCTACGTAGGTGTCGCTTGCTTATCTATCAAATTAGCTATTTATCGATGTGTCCTGTCAGTCTGTCTATCAGTCTATTTCGATCTGTGTGTGTGTGTGTATGAGTATGAATGTAGAATATGTATGTATGTGTATATATATATATATGTGTGTGTCTGTGTGTTTGTGTGTTTGTGTGTGTGTAAGCGCGTGTGTATATGTACATTATATATAAGCTTGTAAAAGTTGGTTCGAAAATTACGCAGACGGGACTGAGGTTATCAGAGTTCATACTGCACTAAGAGCTCCTGTGGGAGCCCCTACATGGGACACACTGGAAAAGAGGGACCGAGAAGGATATATGTTGATGCCCTAAGACGCAGGATATGGCAGCGATGATGAGGGACAAGGAACGCTGGAGAGAACTCGTCCATGGATCTCGGGAATTTTACCCGCCCCGAGATACATATGTATATATTTATATTCAAATGTATGCATGCACATATACAGGTGTGCATGTATATATATGTGCGGCAATGTATGTATACACACACACACACACACACACACACACACACACACACACACACACATACAGAGTTTGGAAAATGATATTAGCTAAGTCGTGGTTGCGTCTTATAATCTTTACTGTGAAATATCAGGTATTACTGATAGCATTTTGCAATCAAAGTGATAATATATTCTATATAAAGTATTGAGATCTCGCTCACTGTCTGATGTTGTTTTATTGAATAAACGCATTTTAATATCTATGTTACACCACGGAACTGATGATGTACTGCTGTATCTGATAATAAGCTTCATACAGACGATAGCGTCACACAGATGATGATACAGATATTGAATTAGCTTTACACCACCTGCTGAGAGATATAGTCGTCGAAACAGAACGTTCTGTAGAGAAAGACATGACACAAAGTAAACAACACGTAAATTTTACGATATTTCATTTACAGAAGCTGACTGCATCCGTTTAACTGGTCAGTTTATAAACTGAATGTCGTAACACCGAATAATTTCGAATTTTTTCTGAATAGTAGTTGAGCACTTTCTTGAGTAGTAGTTAACTGAGACCAATTATGGTGCAATTTGCGGAGTACGAAGATGGATGGTTCGCGAAGAGTGAGGAAGAAAAAGAGAGAAAGAGAGAGAGAGAGAGAGAGAGAGAGAGGGGGGGTGAGAGAGATGTGCACATTGCGGGCTGTTTATGTGTCTAGTTCCTAAGTACACACACACCTAATAACATAGACATATATGCATATACTGTATGTTTGTATGTATATGTTTGTATAGATATGTATACATATGAAAACATATATGTGTGTGTGTGTGTGTATGTGTGTGTGTGTGTGTGTGTGCGTGTATGCATGTCTATGCACAGACATTTATAGATATATAATATACAAGTGTATGCATGTTTGTACACATAATTCAATTGTCTAAACTAAACATTTAAATACACATAAAACCGCCAGAACCACCAAAATATACATACATACACGTATACATATATATGTGTGTGTGTGTGTGTGTGTGTGTGTAGTACCATCTAATACAATGTCTACCATTATGCAGTATTGCTATCGCTACTACCAACACCACCGCCGCCGCCATCAGGACAACTCAAACTGCCAACCAACACCACTATCTCCTTTCCTCAGAATCGAACCCACACCCTTTCCATCTGCTATCGTCCCCCCCCCCCCTTGTTATCTCATCTGTTTTAGTTAATTATTAGTTGTTAGTGTTGTAAAAACATAAACTTGTAAACATCGTTCCGGCTTTAAACACTTGTGCTGTGTTTTTTACGACTGTAGTAAACTATATTACTGCCTCCAGCAAAGCCTGTGCTTCGTTACACCAACCTCTCTCACTTTCTCTCTCACTTTCTCTCTCACTTTCTCTCTCACTTTCTCTCTCTCTCTCTCCTCATTCTCTCTCTCTCATTCTCTCTCTCTCTCTCTCGCTCTTTCTCTCTCTCTCTCTCTCCTTCTCTCTCTCCTTCTCTCTCTCTCTTTCTCTCTCTCTCTCTCTCTCCTCCTTCTCTCTCTCTCATTCTCTCTCTCTTATCTGTCTAATTTTTTTCATTATATTACTTTTCTTTTTTCTATATTATCTCTCTCTTTCTCCCCCTCTTTATCATATCTCTCCCTAGCTCCAGCATGGCCACGGCCAAATGACTGAAACAAATAAAAGAATATCTATCTATCTATCTATCTATCTATCTATCTATCTATCTATCTATCTATCTATTCTTAACCAAAACCACATATAGGTAGTACCATACACGCACACACATACATCT
>NC_142945.1:3088268-3090768 GCF_046866305.1 Octopus bimaculoides
CGTATATTAAGCTAGTCTTTATATTCAAAAATATTTATTACTTAATATAACCAATTTATATTAATTCAACATTTAACCTTAAAATATATGTTGAGCTAGAAATATATTCAACAAGAAAACTCTGAATTATTCTAAAGAATTTATATTTATTGTAAAATAATTTCTTATCCCGGAAAACCAAAACTTTTCTCTTGGAATTCCGGAGGTTCCTAATGAGTGGGGGATTAAGTAAATTCTATGCCACTGGATTAAGGATTTGCTGTTCCCATTATAGATAGATATTCTGCATATAGATATGTATGTATGTATGTATGTATGTATGTATGTATGCATGCATGCATGGATATATGTATGTATGCATGTATATATATATGTGTGTGTGTGTTTGCATGTATACTATAGTATAGAACAGAATGTTCTGTGCATCTGTGTATACACCTGTACAGGTATAACATCCATTTCCAGGAAAGTTTCATTCAAAAGCCTTTCCGGATAATTAATTTTTCCGAACCAGGTGTGGTCACCTTGGTCACCATACTCTCAATTAATCAAGGATTAAATTTACTTAATTAACTAAATTAAATACAGCTACCTGTACCTAACGATCAACTGATGCGGATTATAAACGGTTCGGCATTCTCAGCGTCCGGAAAGTGGGTAGTGTTCCAATGCATAAACACCACGAATACGATTACATACAAACACCCGTGTACACACACACACACACACACGCACGCACGCACGCATATGCATGATAACAATGGCTGGAGGGTCAGTTTTTCTTCCAATTCTTTAAGTTCTGGGTTCAAATCTGGTCTAAGTTAAATTTGCCTTTCGTCCTTTCGATGTAACTTCTTCCTCCAAATTTCAGGACTTGTTACAAAATTCGAAGCAATTATTTGAAAGAATTATTATTATTATTATCTAAGGCGACGAGCTGGCAAAATCGTTAGCACGCCGGGCGAAAAGCTTAGCGGTAGTTCAAATTCTGCCGAGGTTGACTTTGCCTTTCATCCTTTCGAATTCGATAAATTAAATACCAGTTGCGTACTGGAGTCGATCTAATCGACTGGCCCCCTCCCCCAAAATTTCGGGCCTTGTGCCAAGAGTAGAAAAGTTTATAATAATAATAATAATAATAATTATTATTATTATTATTATTATTATCATTACTATTATTATTATTACTCACGATGGGCAATGGGTGGCTCAAGTGATTAAGTTCACCTGTGCAAACAGCATTTTATTTATATTTTATTTATTTCTTCTGAGTTCAAATCCCATGATGAGTTTAATTAACTTTACTTCTCTCGCTTTCATGGTCAATACTAAAAAAGTACCAGTAATACACTGAGTTCAACATAACCAAGTACACCCCCCTTACCTCAAAGAATTTTAAAATTCGTGTTTACGTTAGCATCTTTTAAAACCAATGGGATAGGATATCTGTCTGTCTGTCTCTTTTTCTGCTCCCTTTATCGCTAAATATAATGAGAACCCATAAATTAATTACAATCTTTATAGATCCCTGGATCTGTAGGGTCCCTCGAGGTGACGAAAATTTAATTAGTTAGCTAGGCGGGGCTTTACTCTATCTCCAGTAACTGCCTTTCTACCGAACATAAAAATCGAACTCGTTACTGCAACGCACACACATCAATTTCACAGTGTTGCCCCTACCTAAAACAAGGAGTTTTATTAATCAACAGCTTGAACAAAGTAGCTAAACCTCCCTCAAATTCCACTGTAATATCTTAAAGGAGGGTTTTTGCCTTTGATCAATAGGATCAAACAACTGCAAGAAAGAGGTAGTTTTTACGTATTCACTCGACCTGCGACAAATAGCAGCCAAATCTCCTTCAAAGAACATTGCCGTATTTTTTTAAAGCGACAACTCGAGATGGTCATGACTGGAACGTCTATAGTTATAATAGGTTTGCTTATTCGGGGTTAGAAAACAATAACAACGACTAGTATTTATCAACTTTTGAGAGGATGCAACGCAATGACATCGTTTGCAGGATTCGAACTCACAATCTACAGGTATGTACCAAAAACACCACCACCTAACCCCCTCACCCCACCACATTCATATACATAATTGTATATATGTGTATATATACATACACATTATATATATATATATATATACATATATATCGTCAATGTATCATATATCCGAAAAAGAAGCGTCGATGTGTAAATTATATATATATATATATATATATATATATATATATATATATGTATGTATGTATTCATGTGTGTATGTGTGTGAATGTGCGTGTTTAAGTTTGTGTCGGCAACCTAGCGGTTCAGCAAAACAATATAGAAGGAATATCAGAATAGGGGTCGTTTTGATCGACGAAAAAACCTTTAAAAGGTAGTGTTCCTGCATGGTCGCAGTCCAATGATTGAAGCAAGCGAAAGAATTAACCAATAAATATTGTATACAGTAAACGGTTAACAGTAACTTTCAATTCATCTAATTATGAGGAAC
>NC_142945.1:3110768-3128268 GCF_046866305.1 Octopus bimaculoides
TTCTCGCTCCTCCCCACACTTTCTCTTTCTCTCTACCCCTCATGCATTCATCTCCTTTCCTTCATTTCTCTTCACTCCCTTCTTCTTACCCTTTCCCCCCTCCCCTTCACGCTGTCGTCTGCCTTTCTTCATTGTTGTTAATCATCTTTTAATCAGCCGCTGCCGAAGAGGCGATGCTTCCAAGTGCGGCTCCTTTAATGGAGAATGGCAGCAGATACAAGGGAGGCTTCACTGGAACAGGGAACACATAATTAGACATTACAGAACATCGTTTTGCGCGCGTGTGTGTGTGTTGATGCGTTTGCGTCTGCATATAAATAAATGTGTGCTGTGTGTGTTTGTCCGTCCGTGTAAGAGAAAACTGGTTACATTCGATTAGAATATGTGTTTGTGTGTGGTGTGTGCGAGTGTGTGGTTGCGTGTGTGTGTGTGTGTGTGTGTGTGTGTGTGTGTGTGTGTGCGCGCGTGTGGTTGCGTGTGTGTATGTGCATCTTTCATTTATCTTTCTTTTGCTTGCTTAAGTCATTTATTTGCGGCCATGCTGGGGCACCGCCTAGAAGGGTTTTTACTCGAACGAATCGGTCCTAGTATTTTTTTCAAGCCTGGCAACTACTCTACCGATCACTTGTGCCGAACCACTAAGTTACGTGGAGGGTGTGGGGGAGGCAAACAAACACACACACACTCATTGGCACACACATACACACATACAGAGTTATCTTCGTCTGTTTTTTTTTCTTTTTATTTATGTTGAAGAAACAGCGTAAAAGTTCGCCACCTTTTTTTTTTATTAATATAGTTTTATATATCTTAACAGCAAATAAAATGTTTTATGTACACAATTGAAAAAGCTATATAGATAGATTATATATTTCCTGGTCAGTTAATTGGTGTGAGTTTTGCGGTGTGTATACAAAGTTATTGTTTAACAATGAAGATTTTATGACTTGAATAAATAAAACTTTATTGTCATGCATGTATATGTGTATATATGTATATGTAGGTGTATATATATATATATATATATATATATATATATATATACATATATATATATATATATATATATATATATATATATATATATATATATATATATATATATATATATATATATATATATACTTACACACACACACACACACACACACACACACACACACACACATATATATATGTATATGATAATTTAATATAGACAGCCGTGTGAAATGTTTTACCAACAACGAAAAATATTATTGTCACGAAATATGACCAGGGTGTAGGAAACACCTACATTGCAAGAAATAAGACCTAAAAGGCTCTAACTTTGTAGTTAAAGTAAATGATTGTATACATGCGTACCGTTAGGGACCGTGATCGCTCGAAAGCAGCGGTGATTTAACTACAGCGTTAGAATATTTTAGCTCTAATCTCTAGCAATGTAGGTATTCTAACACCTTAGTCACACACACGCATATATATATGTGTGTGTGTATTTGTGTATGTGTGTGTGCGTGTATATATGTGTGTGTGTGTGTTTGTGTGTGTGTATGTATGTATGTATGTATATATATATATATATATATATATACACCAAGTATATATATATATATATATATATATATATATACACACACATGCGTGTTTGTACTTATATTCTCATATATACACACATACACACACATATATGTACAAAGAATATAGGTGTGTATGTATGTGTATTCATGTATTAATGTGAGTATAAATGTATTTATGTATATGTGTAGTTTCGTATAAGTATGCATGCATATCTCTCTGTCTGTATATGTGTATGTATGCACGTATATATATATATTTATTTACATATTAAAATTTGCCCTGAAACCAAATGTAACTATTATCTCGTTCTCACCTGCTGCCATGTTTTCGACCGCTTCTGCCATCTTGAAACACATAAAAAACACGCATGCTTTCACATCCATACACATGGTCTTACATCCTATTTTCTATCTGTTTAACAACTTCATTCAAATGAAGGACCTCATTAAATTGAATATTAAGCAGTTGATCAAACACACCCATTGCCTTCATTTGAAATTCAATCAAATTTTTATGGGGAAACTGGCGCTAAAATTCACTTAGGTTTTCTTTTTAAAAAGCGAGGTGGGAGGATGGAAGGAAGGGAGAATAAATAAATAAATAAATAAATAAATAAATATTGATTGTAAAAATTCTGTCGTCTGCTTTGTGTTTTTTTTTAAAGTTCTTTAATTATATCTCGCTTCTATCTTTATTTATTTATTGCATTGTTCATCTTTTAAAACTCAATCATCCAGTTAGCTGATGCATTTCACATCTCTGTGACGAAAGAAAAAATTACAATACAGAGACACACATATATACAAAAATATAACTCATTCATGTATTTTTTTTTTATTAAAATTTAATTTGTTTTATTTTTCCTCCTTCCCCAGTAACTTCTTACAATATCTTTTTTCTTTTTGTTTCCATTTGAAAATTCTTTAATTAATTCATTCTATTAGTTCCTTCATTTTTAATATTTAAAACACAAATATTTATTTATTTATTTCATATTATTCAAGAGAAAAATCTTGTATCGTCTGCTTTGATATTCATATTGTTCTTATTTTGCAACTTGCTTTTCGTTTTACGTTATCTATCTTTCCATTCGTTCTTACATTTGTTCGCAAAACTAATTCTTTCACTCTCATCAGTTAAATTCGTCCCTGCTTTCCTGTTTTCTTTTTATTCTTTCCTTCCTTTCTCCTTTTATACCTTCATTCTATTAATTCGTTTATTCAGCCATTCATCAATTCCTGTTCTTTTTTCATTTAGCTTTATTTATTTTTCCATTTTAAAACATTATTTTCATGTTCGTTATCTTAATTAAATTGTACAATCTAATGTATTCTTCCATTATTTAACAAACGAAAATGTGCTTTGAGGGAGTTTTGCTGCTCTTTCTAGCAGGTCGGGGGACTACGTGTTTCTTTATCCATTTTATCTTCGAACGATAAAAACTTTTCCATTCTTCTTTATATTTATATATTTATCAAAATTCGTTTTCATCTTTCAAATATATCATTTCATTTCATTCTATATATTTTCACTTATTTATTCGGATTTTCCCTTTAGAACTCAATCGTATTTCCTTCTTCAATTCGTTCAAAGTATCTCGTTCATTTATTTTATGTGGAAATTCTTTCCTCATTTTTCATTTTAACTTATTTAGCTGTTCATCTTTCTGAGTAAGATGTCTCAGTTAAACAGTTATCTGGCGATGTTGAACAGTTAGTTCTTCATATTACAACAGTCACTTGTTTTTAACAGTTATTTGTGTTTAGAAAGTAATTTGTTCATGTTATTCGTCCACGCTTAACAGTTATTTGCTAATGTTTAAAAGTTATCTGTTCCTGTTCAACAGTTATTTGTCAATGGTTAACAGTTATTTTTGAACTTTTAACAGTTATTTAGCCACGTTCAACAGTTATATCTTCATATCTGACAGTCATTTTTCCACGTTTAAAAGTTATTTATGTTCAGCAGTTATTTTCTTGTGTTTAAAAGTTATTTGCTATATTTAACAGTTATCTGTCCACGTTTAGCAGTTAGTTGTTCATGTTTAACAGTTTTTTTTTAACAGTGACATGTTGTTCATCGGTTTTGTTGACATTTCTTATTTGTATATTATGACATCCAGTAGTTATTTGTTGTTCAGAAATCTTTGAATTATATCCAACTACAAATGTAGTTTCCATCTTCGCTATTTTTAGCGAAAATTAGTTATATGGAGATTGGGAAATATATTACAGAGTTTTAAACCGTTAATTCAGAAGATATCAGCGATTGTCAGAAGAATGGTTTACATGCGTACACATATATAATATACGTACATGCATAAAAGCCCAGAAACCACTGTGAGTTTTCTTCAAAGATTCTTCGCTTCTTTGAACATCTGATGAGGTGGACGAATTGTACACACACAAGACTTACAGTAATGTGTAGCGAAGTCAAATTGTTACTAAAAATATATGCAACACTTATCAAATATGTTGAACACTATTTTCTTTCATTTGTTCACTCACACGTGAGTGTGTGTGTGAATATATATATATATAAATGCTATATATATATATATATATATATATATATATATATATATATATATATATATATATATATATATATATATATATATATATATATATATATATATATATATATATATATATATATATATATATATATATATATATATATATATATATATATATATATATATATATAAATGAATACTTATATGTATACATGTAACTATCCATCCATCCATCCATCCATCCATGTATCTGTCTATCATACATTTATGCTTGCCTGCAATGTAACTATTTACTAAAAAATATTACAAATTATTTCAGCACCAAGACGAAAATAATGTATGGAAGCGTATTTGTGCATTAATAGAATACTGACACATCTCTGTAAATTAGCAAACATCTGAGTCTGTTATGTTAGAAGTGGATGGTTGGGGCTTCCATCCATCTTGTTCAACACACCGCATTTTATATTTTATTACAGTAATTTTTATTGGAGAAATAATTAGTGTAATTGCAGCTGCTGTTGCTGCTGCTGCTGCCATCGCCACTGCTGTCACTGCTACCACTGCTACTACCGATGTTAGCACTGCTGGTGTTGGTGTTACAACATAACTACAGATATCCCGGAGTGTGTTACAATGGCAGCTGAGCTCTTACAAACATGCGCACACACACACACACACACACACACACACACACACACACACACACACACACACACACACACACACACACACACATCTACACCCCCGACGCATACAAGCATGCATACGACCACAGCATGCATCTTTTCATATATGTTAATATCTATACAAATATGAGTATGTGGGAATATTTGTGTGTAATATATATATACATACACACACATTTATATATGTGAAAATGCTGTATAATATGTGATTGTATGTATATATCTGTATGCATGTATAAAGATATATGTATATATATGTATGTATATATACACACACATGCACATACGTATATATGTGTGTATGTATATATGCATATTGTTTACTGTTGCGAACAGTTTATATTTGAATCTAAGCCGTTACCTCATAATTCATTTATAATCTTAAGTGGGTATAGGTCGTAGATCATCATTCGCCTATACATCGGATCAAATTGGAATGTTTAGTGAGTTAGGCATTTCACTAGGCTGGGTTATGTAACAGGCACAAACGAGTCAGACGACTGCGCTTTCGCGGTAAACGTTGTGTAAAGACATAGATGTTTATACCTAGTTTCCAAGCCCAGAACGTATAAAACTAGTGTGTTATATAGAGATAATGGGTTCAGTTCTTGTCAGTTCAATCAGTTTGTAATTTTCCTTTTATCTAAAATTGGTGTGTTCAATGCACAATTTTATCTACAAGGAAGATGCATACTTTTATCTACATAGAAGAGTAGGTAGGAATAAGCGAGTGGTGCTAAAAAGAGAGCTAAAATAGTGAAGATCAAGTGTCGGTGGATATTGAAGGTACAAGAGGGTGGATAAAGGTGGGTGGACACAGAAGAACAGAAAATAGTAGAGGCTCTGAAAATGAAGGATGGTTGGAGATGGGGAATGAATGAAGGCGGAAGATATGAAAACAAGTATTGAGGGCCGGTTCATGATAAATGGACGATGGGAAGGCAGGGGAGAGTAGGTGATGACTGTACAGATTGGGTTGAGTTGAGGGGTGGAAATAGTAACGAATGCTGACAAGGGTGGAGAGGTGGTCTATTATTTTGTTGAATACTAACTGCTATCCATACGATAGGCCTCCCCTCTCTAGTGTAAAGGGAGGGCAGACAAGAAACGATACAGCCTGGAGGCATTGTTATCGCAGACAAATCCAGAACATAAAGAGTTGGAATAAATATCGCAATGACTTTTGTCCAGCATTCTAATAATTCTGGCAATACATCGCTTCACAGATTGAAACCACAGTCTCGCGATCGCAAGTGTCACACCATAACCACTGGTCCAAGCGCCCTCACACATACACATATACATACACTCATACACTCCCATAAATATTATTTATACACACATAATATAAAATATAAAATAAAGTATTTCCAGTCTGTCCTCTTCAGGACATAATCTCTCTGGAATCTACCTGCTAACTGTTTCTTTTTTACCTGCAGATGTTGACCCTGAGCGATTTAAACATAACATTAATGATATCAAGCACACCGTTCTTGGTAAGGGCGGAGTCTACAAAGGTTAAGGGCTTTGTCGCTTCCTCTAGTATCAGCAAGTATAAATTACGTTATCTTCCTGGAAAGGATGCTAGACTATATTGGTTAACTTCCCTTGATAATCTGATGAAGTAGGTCAACTAAATTACTATGGAATATAAGAACAGCAGAGAGAGAGACTTGCTACTGATTTGAACTCGCAACCTTTAGTCTTTTATTTTGCGTACTTTGATTTCCGCTTCTTTCGATCAAGTTAAATCTCTATTTTTCTCTCTTTTTGTTTCTTCATTCCTGTCTGTCTGTTTGTCTGACTTTCTCTCACCTCTGTTTGTGCGCGTGTGTGTGTGTGTATACAAGAAGAAATACGTGCACACAAACACATATATGTATGCATGTATGTATATATATATATATATATATATATATATATATATATATATATATATATATATATATATATATATATATCTGGATGAAACACGTGTGTATGTGTGCGCATATATATATATATATATAAACACTTATATACGTACATAAATGCACATGCGTGTTATTCGTAATCCATACACATACACACACACATGTGTATGTGTGTGAGTGTGTCTGTGTGTGTATGTACGTGTGTGCACGCGTGTATATGTGTGTGTGTGTGTGTGTGTGTGAAAGGATCAATTTCTTTTTTATATCTTATAACAACAACAGCCACCGAAGAATATAGAAAATAAAGATTACCATTTTATGGATTTCATCACCTTTGTCGCCTTCCCCCCTCCCCACCAAAACCACCAACATATCTTCCTCCTCTCTCTCTTTCTTTCTCTCTCTCTCTCTCTCTCTCTCTCTCTCTCTCTCTCTCTCTCTCTCTCTCCACACGCACACACACACACACTTGTTCCTTATTGCAGTATCGGTCATCTGTAATGTTTGACACCCAGCTCAAGAAGTTATGGCACCGCTCGATGTGAGATTTGACACTCAACCCAACACCTTCAGATATCTCACCCTATAACAACACGTACACACACGCACACACACACACACACACACACACACATACATACATACATACATACGCATACACATATTTACATATATGTATATATATATATATATATATATATATATATATATATATATATATATATATATATATATATATATATATATATATATACATTATACATATATATGTATATACACTTATGTACACATATGTACATATATGTGTGTGTGTATGTGTGTATGAATATGTGTGTTTCTGTACACGCGTCTTTATCGGTTACCTTCTTCTTCTCTTTCTTCCCTCCTTCTCCTTCTCTTCTTTCCTCCTCTTCCTCTACCTCCTCCGTTTCCCTCTCTTTCGTGTAACATCTTCGCTGTCCTTCCTCTTCTGTCTCCTCTCGACTCACTTCCTCTGTTCGATTCGAAAGAAAGCAAGAAAGGAAAGAAGAGAAAGTAGAAAAGAAAGAAAGAAAGAAAAAAGAAAGAAGGGAAGGAAGAAAGAAAGAAAGAGAGAAAGGAGAGAAAGAAAGGAACAAAGAAACAAAGAAAGAAAAAAGAAAAAAGCTGGGGATTTTGGAAATATTTTTCTTTTTCCATCTTTGAAGGATTCTGTAGGAAGGAATTTTCCCACTAAAAGTGAAGAGTAAAAGTGGTGACACAGTTTTGGTTGTAGTATTTGTGGTGGCGGTGTTGTTGGTGATGTTGTGGCACCGGTATTGTGTTGCTGTTAGTGTTAATGGTAGAGCTGTTGCGGCGGTAGTAGTGATAGTGGTAGTCGAGGTAATATTGTGAAGGTGGTGGTGGTTGTGGTGCTAGTAGTGTCGGTGGTTATGCTGCAGTATTGTACTGTGGTAGTGTTGTAGTCCCCTCGGTGTTGTTGTTGTTACGGTGGTAGTCTCATAGTGGTAGTGGTGGGAGTATAGTAGTAGTAGTTGCAGTGGTTGTAGTGGTGGTGGTAGTATTGTAGTAGTAGTAGTAGTTGTAGTGGTGGTGGTGATGGTGGTGGTAGTGGTGGGGCTGGTGGTGGTGGTGGTGGTAGTAGCAGTAGTAGTAGTTGTTGTAGTGGTAGTGGTAGTAGAAATGGTGGTGGTTAAACCGGCTTTTGTTGGTTTCATGCTAGTATTGGCGGTAGTGTTGTTGTTGGTGGTGTTGTGGTACACGTGATGATAGTAGCGAAAGTAGATAATAACAATAATGGTGTTGTTAGACGTATAAGAATTCCGGCCGTGACCATCCTGTTTTTTTTCTCTTCTTTTGGCGAGCCTCAACGACACAATATATTTAAAACCATATACCTTCTTTTAAGAAACTAGTATCTGATTTTAAGAGAGACTTGGCTGTTATTTCTAGTTAGTGTCTCGACCATCCGTTGGTATATTGATGTTGATGGCGGTGGTTGAGGCGTCGGTGGAAACGATGGCCATGTTGTGGAGTTTGCGTTGGTGACGAGAAGTATGGTAGCCATATTGAAAGACGATAGCATACGATTGTGGTGGTGGTGGTGGTGGTGGGCCAGTGTGGAACGGAGCTGTGAAGAAATAAAGCATTGATTGATAAGGAGGTGGGGTTGTGGGTGGGGAAGGGTTTATTGGTAAAATAGTAAACTAGAGGGCGTTGTGGTAGACACAGAGTGAAAAATCATTGATGTTGTCACATAACAAGGTCATCGCTTAACTATGTGACTAAGGAGTCGAAGAACTTGACGAATCTCGCACAGGTCTTCTTCAACGATTTCATCTGTCTGTCTGTCTGTCTGTCCAGTTACCCATCGCCTTTTACTATATATGTATGTATGTATGTATGTATGTATGTATGTATGTATGTATGTATGTATATATATATATGGATGTATATGTATATATACATATGTATGTGTGTGTATGTATTTATGTGTTTGCATATATATATATAAAATTTTTGTGCGTATCTCTCTACCAATGCATTTAACTCTCTAATTTTCAACCTATTAATTAAACAACCAATTAATTACTCTATTGATCGCCTCCCCTCACTCTCTCCCCCTTTCCTGCTCTCTCTCTCTCCCCCTTTCCTGCTCTCTCTCTCTCCCCCTTTCCTGCTCTCTCTCTCTCCCCCTTTCCTGCTCTCTCTCTCTCCCCCTTTCCTGCTCTCTCTCTCTCCCCCTTTCCTGCTCTCTCTCTCTCTCCCTTTCCTGCTCTCTCTCTCTCCCCCTTTCCTGCTCTCTCTCTCTCTCTCTCTCTCTGTCACTCGATTTCTATATGTGTGTGTGAGTGTGTATGTATGTATACCTATATATATATATGTGTGTGTGTGTGTGTGTGTGTGTGTACATATGTATATATATGCATATATATGTTTACATAGGGGTATATATATGTGTGTTGTTGTTGTTGATCTTGGTAGCTTTAAACGAACAAAAGTGCGATTTGCGACTGATCAATAACTGTGTTTGACAGAGGTGAAGCGGGAAATATCAGTGAAATTGGAAGAAGATGGGTGTGATTGGAGGGGAGGGTGTGGCGGTGAAGGGGATTATTTGTGCTGAGAATATGGATGGAGGATGTGTGTGTGTACGTGTGTGTGTGTGTGTGTTATTGTGTAGAGGGTGAGAGAGTCGATATGCCGATAGATAAACCATTCTCTGATCTGTCACCCAGAAATGTCTCCAAGTTGTGTTGGTATTTATATATCAAATATCTGTACATGTAAATATGTGTGTACGTATGTGTGTGTGTGTGTGTGTGTGTGTGTATGTGTTTGTATGTATACATTTACATGTATTTGTCTATAAGTATATATAGTTTGATATATGTGTATCTGTCTGTCTGTCAATCTATTTATCTATCTATCTGACTGCCTGACTGTCTTTCTGCTTGTCTATCTATCTCTCTATCTCTCTCTCTCTCTCTATCTCTCTATCTCTCTATCTATCTATCTATCTATCTATCTATCTATCTATCTCTCTATCTCTCTATCTTTTTTTTTTTTCCTTCCTTCCTCCTCCCAAAAAGAAAAGCTCTACATTGTATTTGTCCCATCTTCGTTGAGCCCTGTGTGGCTAATAAAAGAAATGTATGTATCTATCTATCTATCTATCTATCTATCTATCTATCTATCTATCTATCTATCTATCTATCTATCTATCTATCTATCTATCTATCTGTCTATCTATCCATCCATCTGTTCAGTGTGTGTGTGTGTGTACAATGCATTAGTAAGTTTGTAAGACTTATTACGTGCAGAAAAATACCGCAAAATACGTAAAAAACAAGATTCAATGACGTCAGGATCATAAATATTCCATTTATTGGATTACAGATCCGCTTTACTGTTTTAAGTTAATCAGAAGAGTTTATGTCTGTTCTTTACATGGAAATGACTGAGTTATCGATGGTATTTGTCATTAAAGGCCATCGGTTTATTAATTTCCTGCTTGACTTGCGTTCAGGATAATGGTCGGAATATTTCTGATGTTTCGGTTTTCCTGGTTCACGACTGCTTTTGAGTTCACAAACAAAGAATTTGTTCTCGTGGCGACACGTAGAAATTAGCTCTGATTTTTCTGTTATGGTTTTCGTTTTAGAGAGAAATGAAGTATTTTTTTTACCTAATTGTGGCTTGTGTAATACTGAAATTACTATATTGTTGCCAAAATAACGGTAACTTTATACAGACGATAAGATTTAATTTCATTCAATTCAGTACCTACAGTTTTATCGAGATAGGCTAAGAATAAACATTTGAGAAACGGGAGATCTGTGCACCAGAGACGTATACATAAGAGACAAAGTGCGTGTGCGTATGTTTGTGTGTGTGGGGGTGTATGTATGTATATTCGCATGTTTGCATATGTTTATTGAGAAAATAATTAACAATTCGCATATCATCCTTCGTAGTGTACGTACACCCCTCCCTCCCTCCCTCCCTCCGGCCCTCCTTCCCTCTTTATATATATATATATATATATATATATATATATATCAAATATATGTAATGTATATATGTAATGTATATATGTATGACACTCGTATATATATATATATATATATATGGCAATATGCGTATGTATGTATGCATGTATGTATGTATGCATATATATAAATGTGTGTGTTTGTATATATATATATATATATATATATATATATATATATATATATATATATATATATATAGTATATATGTATATCTATTTTTCAATATTATATATCTACAAATATAAAATATACCTATGTATATATATGTGTATGTGTATGCGTGAGTGTGTGTGTGAGTATGCATATATATTTATATCTGTGTGTGAGAGAGAGAGAGAGAGAGAGAGAGAAGGAACGAGAGAGAGTCTATGCACAAGATTAACAAAAAGGACAGAGTGTACTTGGAAAAAGTAATGTGTAAATAAGATAGAAATAGTGAAAGAGAAGGAGAGAGAGGGAAAGAAAAAAGAAAGAAAGAGAGAGAGGGAGAAGGAAAGAAAGAAACACAGAAAGAGAGAGAGAGAGAAAGAAAGAAAGGAAGAGAGAGTGAAAGGGAGCCGAGAGAGCGAAAAAGAAAGAAAAGAAAGAAAAACTTATAATAGGAAAGAGTAATCAGATAAAAGCGGAGAGCTTTTGAACATAAAATGGCAGAAAAACTCGCTGGATTCTCATAATATATTTAACATACGGCTTTGGTAATCTTAATTTGTGACCAATAAATGGTTGGTCGCCATTTTGCCAACTGCAGACATATTGAAACGGCTGCATCAAAATTTTGTGTAACGAGAACTATGTAGATCCATATTCCAACACACATACACACACACACACACACACACACACACACACACACACACACACACACACACACACACACACACACACACACACACACACACACACTCACACACACTCACACACACACACACACACACACACACACGCACAAACGCACGCACAAACGCACGCACAAACGCACAAACGCACGCACAAACGCACACATGTATATATATGTGTACAGACATTATATATACATAGATGCACACATTTGCACATGTAGCCATCATATATAAGTATATATGCATAGATGATTACGCATGTGCATGCATGAACGTGTATGTGTGCACGTATGCATGCATGCATGCCTGTTGGAATGTATGTAAGTTTGTATGAAGGCAGATATACGTATGTATGTATGTATATATGTATGTATGCATATGTTTATTTAAATACTTGTATAATGTGTGCATCTATGTGTGAGCATATCTATGAATGGCGCCAATTGCATAGGTATTTGTATGTATATATCTCTCCCTCTCACTGTCTTTCTCCCTCTCACTGTCTTTCTCCCTCTCACTGTCTCTCTCCCTCTCTCTCTCTCTCTATATATATATAATCACATGTGTGTGTGTTTGTATGTATGTTTGTATGTATGCATATGCATGTATGTATGTATATATATATATATATATATATATATATATACACATAAATATAAATGCATATATACATATATATATATATTTATATGTATATACTTATCAACATGTACATACATGCACACACTAACTCTTCCATGAATACTGCCACAGACTCCATCATAAAACCGTGGTAAAGAATCGAAGATTCCAGAGTGTGAATGAAGAATTTCGTGTTGTTTTTACGCACACACTGGAATATTTATTCTTCGATTAGTTTCTTCAGCAATGCTGTCAAATGTTATAATTTTTTATAGTTGGTTAACAAAAAGAAAAAGAAAGTAAAAAGAAAAAAATGAGAGTCAAACTGAAGACGAGAGAGAAAAATAAAGAGACAGTTATTTATGTATTTATTTTTTTTCGGAATCTATATTCTTATGTGATTCTATTCCCCCTGTGTATTGTTTCCTATATTCTGTTTCTCATAATCCCAGCTACCGCACACTTCTATAACACGGTTAAGTGAATTGTAGATATGTTAAAGTGAACCATGATTGAATAAAGCAGACGATGAAAGATTTATATGGCGGCAGATAGCGGTGAAGGTCACGTGTTTAATGTAAAGTTGCGAAGCCAGTCTACATTGTGTTGTGTTCACTATTAACGTGTTGAAGAAATGCTTTCCACAAAAACATTCATATTTATAATTCTATCGATCTATCTATCTATCTATCTATCTATCTATCTATCTATCTATCTATCTATCTATCTATCTATCTATCTACACACACAACTGTGTGTGTATATAAGTATGCAAACATTGTTATGCATTATAGATATTATGTATTTTTGTGTGCGTAAATATATATATATATATATATATATATATATATATATATATATATATATATATATATATATATATATACACATGTATATATATGTGATATATGTGTGTTTACATAAAGTAATTCATAATATGTACACATACATTCATAATATAATATATATACATGCACATAAGCACACTCACAAGCATACACATACACGTACACACACACACACACATTGCTATTATTTCGTTTTATTACAGATTGTGTTGGAACTCCTGGAGCCTTGCATGCGTAGCGGGCTTGCTACCTGCAGCCTACGGTACCATGCCATCCCGTTCTTTCCAGCTTTCCTGATTAATCGTTTCATGCCAAGGAGGCAAATCTCTTATAACAGTTCCATTTTCCAATTTCCTTTATATTCCCCTTGATGCCTTCTGATACTGTCCCCAAGGACCCAACAATAATTGGCACTCTCTTCACCTTCTTCATTTTCCATTGCCGGGCTATTTCGTACTTAAGAGGGTTCTTTCTTGACTATTCGTGAATCAAAGAGACCTGCAACATCATCTATATAGCACATGTGGTGCATCCTGTCCACCACTACTAGGTCCGGTTTGTTATGCTCTAGCGCCTGTTCTGGAACTGTTTCTTTTTCTATATTGCTGGCTACCTCTAGCGGTCGAGCATCCATCATTGACCAGACTAACGAAGGTCGACATTACGTGATCTGGTAGATTGGTGCCGGAGATGGCGAGCATTTATCTCCCCGCTAACGATGTAAACAAGAGTGCATTTGCACCAGAAGCCAATACGAGAGCTTCTCTCGTGGCATCTACTGCAGTATAGATTGTTCTTACAGAACATTCACGTTCAAGGAGGGATAAACACGTGATGTGATGTGTGT
Source organism: Octopus bimaculoides (assembly GCF_046866305.1). Lineage (NCBI taxonomy): Eukaryota > Metazoa > Mollusca > Cephalopoda > Octopoda > Octopodidae > Octopus > Octopus bimaculoides. The sequence continues at coordinate 3,125,139 of NC_142945.1, forward strand.
GTGTGTGTATGAATTAATTTTTGCAAGGAAACAATTGACTGTAAAAGCTAATAAACAAAAGTGTGTCGAGGATTCAACTTAACGTCACATTGCTTTTATGCATATCTTATATACGCGCGCGCGCGTGCATGTGTGTCTGTGTGTGTGTGTTTGTCTGTGTGTGTGTGTGTGTGTGTGTGTGTGTGTGTGTGTGTGTGTGTAATATATATTTAGAGATTGTGTAAATTTCAGAGTGTATGCATTTACTTGTGTGTATGTGTGTGCTTAATATTTTTATATATACACAATATTATACGATATATATGCATATGCATGTGTGTGGTGGGGGTAAATGAACTCATGTAAGAAATAAGAATACATTTCTATGTCTAAAAATGTGTTAGAATGTATAATTGGTATATATATACATATATACATATATATATATATATATATATACGCACACGCATATATATTTAACATATATAACATATATACATATATACATGTATATATACATATACACTTTATATATATATATATATATATATATATATATATATATATATATATATATATATATATATATAGTGCATATATTTATATATGCATGCATGTGTGTGTGTGTGCATGTGTGTATAATGGTGAAGTTGTATCAAAGTGACGAATCATAAAAAAAATGTCTATGAGAAAAACTACAAGATTGAATTTCTATTAAATCTCAGATTCACTCACTGGAGAATATAATTTCAATGAGTGCCGAGCATCGAGATTGAACCTGGGGCAAAGACTCAATGACCCCGCTGTAGCCTAGCATACGATGGTAAAGAGAAACAATTTGATTTTCAGTTGTAGCTTTTATTAATTCTGGGATTTCGTCACAACAGAAGACATTGTGATGAAGAAAAATATGAAAAAGTAATGTGTGTGTGTGTGGGGGGGGGATGTATGTGTGTGTGTGTGTATGTTTGTGTGTATGTGTGTGTGTATGTGTGTATATGTGTGTGTGTGTGCGTATGAGTGTGTGAATGTGTATGTGCATGTGTGTATGTGTGTATATATGTATGTGTATGTATGTGAGTGTATGTGTGTGTGTATGTGTGTGTATGGTGTATGTGTGTATGTGTGTGTATGTGTGTGTATGTGTGTATAAATGTGTGTGTATGGGTGTGTGCTTGTATATATGTGTGTGTATATGTGTGTGTCTATGCGTGTATGTGTGGCGTTGTGTACTTGTATGTGTATGTATGTGGATACACTTGTACACGGCATAAATGTATCTGTCAAGACCTACCAAAAACTGAGCAAACATAACGATCTTGAAATAGAAATTGACAAAATGTGGAACCTCAAGACTAAAACAATATCTGTCTTCATAGGTGCTCTGGAAATGATAGCAAAAGGGGCTGATTGCTACCTAGCTCAGATACCAGGAAACCCCCAAACGATAGTGCTCATGGAAACTGCCCATATCGTACGTAAAATAACGTCTGTGTAATCTTAAATTTTAAAACACACACACAATTTTCTTATGTTTTCTTAAACATTCTCTAGAACAACACTATGTGTAAAACCAAATATATGACACCCTAGGCATAACACCAACATAAACTTCTAACTTGTTGTCTCTTTAAGTCTCTGGGTGAGACTTGGAGTCAACTTGTGCAAATGTAAAGCAAAAGTCAAACGTAAAATAATAATAATAATAATAATAATAATAATAATAATAATAATAATAATAATAATAATAATAATAATAATAATAATCCTTTCTACTAAAGGCACTAGTCGTTTACATCGACACCAGTGTATCACTGGTACTTAATTTATCGACTCCGAAAGGGTGAAAGGCAAAGTCGACCTCGGCGGGATTTGCAATCCGAATGTAAAAATGGACGAAATGCTACCAAAGGAAATATTTCAAGACATTTGATTCCTCACAGAGAATCCCAGGTAATTATTTTCCAAGGACTTCCCAATTATTTTGAAAAGTTCGCTTAATACCCGGTTATACACACACATATGTATATATGTAAATATATATACATGTATATATGCATAAGGGGTTATATTATTATTATTATTATTATTATTATTATTATTATTATTATTATATATATACATATATATATATATATATATATATATATATATATATATATATACATATATATATATATATATATATATATATATATATATATATATATATATATATATATATATATATATATACATATATACATACACACACACACACACACACACACACACTCACAGATTGACACATATTTGTGTATAAGGATAACTGCTCAGCAAATATATAGACATGTGTGTGTGTGTGCGTAACTACATATGCACACACACACACACACACACACACACACATATATATATATATATATATATTTAAACGTACATATACATATACAACATGCATACATACACACGCACATATACACATACATACATGCATATATCTATCTATCTATCTATCTATATATATATATATATATATATATATATATATATATATATATATATATATATATATATATATATATATATATATGTATATATATATAAAATACATATGTATGTATGTACGTATGTATGTATATATGCGTGTGTATGTATAGAAGGTGTGAGACTGTCTGATATTCCGAAGAAAAAAGCCACCAAGCAGGAAGTGTTACATTTTAATTAGTTTGTGTTGGGGCTTTTAAAGTATTAAAGGTTTTCATTTTTCAGGAGTTTTTGATTAGTTCTCCAGCTTTTGCCAATTTTTTGGGAAATTTCCAGGCATCAAAACTTTGGATTCTAATAATTATTGCCTGTCTGATTGTCTTTGAGTCAGTCTGTCTGTTTGTCCGCTTATTATCAATACGTATGTAACTGCCTGCCTGTATGTATGCATGTATGTACATATATATATAGATAAACATATATATGCAAACACACACACACACACACACACACACACACACATCTCTCTTTCTCTCTCTCTCTCTCTCTCTCTCTCTCTATCTATCTAGCCCCCTATCTCTCTCTTGCTCTCTCTCTCTCTCGCTCTCTCTCTCTCTCGCTCTCTCTCTCTCTCGCTCTCTCTCTCTCTCGCTCTCTCTCTCTCTCGCTCTCTCTCTCTCTCTCT
>NC_142945.1:3143268-3148268 GCF_046866305.1 Octopus bimaculoides
TTCGGGCCGACTAAAGTTTTGTGAGTGGGGTTTGGTAGACGGAAATTGAATGGAACCTGTGTTTATCCCTCGTCACCACGTGGAAACCTAGCTGTTCGGCAAAAGAGACCGCCAGAGTAAGTATCAGACTTTTACAGTAGACGTGGCGTCCATATCTTTCAGGTGAGAGTGGGTGCATGAGTATACACACACAGAGGCACACACACAAACACACACACACACACCCACACACACACACACACACACACACACACATGATGTTGTTTCATTGAGATTTCCGAGGAAGTGAGTCGATTGTATTATGCAATCTGACCAATTGCCTTACGTAATAATGACAATCGACTTTCCGAAACACTTATATGTGTTATAAAGCTTAAAATACCAATTACGTTTCTTGTGTTTATTATTACTGTGTGCGTGTGTGTTTCCAATATATTATCGTGTGAATCCTATCAAAATGTAAAACAATAAATTTGAATGCAATATGAAGTGGCATTAAATATGGACCTGTTAAAACGTAATAGGAACGAAATGATTCATGACTGTAAATCAAAGTGGTTGTGTTAAAACAAATATTAAAATGAATACGTCTATCTATCTATCTATCTATCTATCTATCTATCTATCTATCTATCTATCTATCCATCTTTCTCTCTTCCTCTCTCTTTCTCTCACTCTCTCTCTCTCTCTCTCTATGTATATATATATATATATATATATATATATATATATATATATATATATATATATATATATATATACATATATATACATATATATACATATGTGTGTGTGTGTGTGTGTGTGTATATATATAGACAGACATATAGATAGAAAGATAATTTGGTGTGTAAGTAGTTAAATGGATGAAGAGACAGACAGACAAGTAGACAGGCAGATAGATAGATAGATAGATCTAGATTAAAGACAAATAGGTGAGGCGAGAGTTTATTTTTGTATGCAGAAATGAGAGAAAGAGAGAGGGAGAGAGAAAGATATTGATGTATAAGATTGGAAATATGGGAGGCGGGGTAGCGAATGTGTGGGCGGTGTGGGACTTGTCGAATTTACTGATTGGTAGAATAAATAAATAAATAAATATATAAATAAATTAATGAAAACATGTAAATGATGATATCAAGGGAGAAATCAAGTTGCAAACATGGCGACAGCGGTACCAACACACTGTTTAACACCTTAACTATTTGACACCGTCGCCACCACCCCTGTTGTCAGCACTGCAACCACCACCACCACCACCAAAACGAACACCAACACCAGAACTAATACCACAACGACGACCACCACCACCACTACAACATGTGTATTACCACACACTACCATTTTTACCACTACATCCTCAACAGTCAACAATTACGTGTAAATCAAAATTCCCAGTTTGGTTATTAATTTCAAAGGAATCGTTTTAGAAAGGTGTAAACAAACACACACACACACACACACACACACACACACACACACACACACACACACACACATGTATACATACATTATGCACATATATATATATATATATATATATATATATATATATATATATGTATACACACACACACACACATACACAGACAAACACTCCAGTCACACACACACACGTTTACACACACCTACACAAATATTCACACTCTTCGGTTTGCATTTTCGTACAAACACCGGAACTACCACTGCAACCACCACCACCACCACCACCACCACCACAACCACCGCCAACATCACCATCACCACCACCACAACCGTAGCAATACTACTACTACTACTACTACTACTACTACTACTACTACTACTACTACTACTACTACTACTAATACTACCTCCTCCACCACACTTCCATACTAAAGCAACCACTGCAGCCACGTCACTATCCCACCATAAGCCGCTCTGCTATCAACCACTAACACAACCACAACCAACACTACCACTAAACTACAATTTTCTCTAAACTTCCACCACTTCCACCACTTCCAGCAACACCAACACCACTACTACTATTATCACCTCAGCCACTCCACAGCGCCACCTACACAACCAACACTTGTGTGTTGTTTAACAAGCAGTCATTTGGGATAAGCGACGCAGATTATTTCGCTGTTGTTATTGTGTTATACAAGGGTTTATTTTAAGTCCTCTGTTGTTACCGCTGTCAACTGGATAATCGTAGTATTTATTGTATTCCCACTTTATCGTTTAATGCTGTTGTTGTCATTGTTGTTGTTCTTGACGTTATTGCTGTTTTCGATGTTATTGTTGTTTTATTATTTGTATTATTTTCTTTTCTTATTGTCTTCTAATGTTAGTGTTGTTTGACCGTGTTTAATGTTATTTGACGCGATATCTTTTATACGAGTGTTATCAATCGTTGATATCCTTCTCCATGTTGCTTGACACGATTGTTCGCTCTCATTATGACTCTTGTTACGGTTTGATGTTGTTCCAGCTATGTTGTTTGATATGACTATTGCTTGACCTTACAATTATCAACTAGTTTGATGTTACGATAATTCGATTGTTTGATATTGTAGTTGTTTGATGTTACGATAGTATGATGTTATTATTAATTGCTTGATAGTATTATCTGATCTTGTGATTGCTTGATGCTATCATGATTGCTCGACCCTCTCGTTGTCTGATGCTATAATTGCTTCACTTGTTTGATGCTATAATTATTGTTTGACACAGTAGCTGTTTGCGATGTGATTGTTGTTGTTATTATGCCTGTTTGACGCAGTTATTTTCCTTTTTTTATGTTAGTTATGTGATTCAGAGTAAATATTTCGCTCATTATTATAACCTTCACCCAGTTACTTTCGATATCAAACTGTCTTCCTATGGTTACGCTGTTAAAATCGAACTGCACTCATCAAAACTTGCACTAATAATTAGGACAAAGTATAATTACTACCTGCTTTTATAGCAAGTTGATGCAGGAAGTTTATCCCGTCCCCCTCCGACTTTTAGTTCATGCAATTGAAAAAGTGTATTGTTTATGGGATGACCCAATATATATATACATATATATACTATATGAGTGTGTGTAAATGTATGTATGTATGTTGTATTTATGTTTGTGTATATATGTATGTATGTATGTATGTATAACGTAGAAAATGAACGACTTTCCCAGCTATGAAAATGGCACCAAAGAAGGAAAAGCATGAAAAAAACGGCTTCAAAGATGGAAGGCGAGGGGAGCTAGTAAGGCTGGGACGAATTATTGTTTTCGTTTAAAATTATTTTTTAAAATGAAGTAAATGTATTCAAGAAAAAATCAAAGAGAAAAGAATAAGTGTAAAGTAGGAAAACAACTGTGCTAAGTTTTTAAAAGTAAATAACCACGTGGGAACAAGTAGTAAAGAGAAGCAAAGTGTATGCGTTGGGGAATGCTGATAGTGGTTGCTGGATGTGGATGGTGGTGGATGGTTATGTTGGTGAAGTCGTTGTTACTGGTGAACGAAAGTTGATGGGTTTGTTTGTGGATGCTAGTTGTGGTTGCTGGATGTGGTTGACGGTGGATGGTTATGTTGTTGAAGTCATTGTTAGTGGTGAGCGAAAGTTGATGGGGTTGTTTGTGGATGCTAGTTGTGGTTGCTGGATGTGGTTGACGGTGGATGGTTATGTTGTTGAAGTCGTTGTTAGTGGTGAGCGAAAGTTGACGGGGTTGTTTGTGGATGCTAGTTGTGGTTGCTGGATGTGGTTGACGGTGGATGGTTATGTTGTTGAAGTCGTTGTTAGTGGTGAGCGAAAGTTGATGGGGTTGTTTGTGGATGCTAGTTGTGGTTGCTGGATGTGGTTGGCGGTGGATGGTTATGTTGTTGAAATTGTTGTTAGCAGATGACAGTTGTTGGTGGGTGGTTGTGTTTTCTGGTTGCTCGTCATGGTTTAGTGGTTGTTGTGGTTGGTATTTATGGTGGTAATTTGGTTAATTTATTGCTATTACTATTATTATTGTTACGGTTTGGCCCAACCTGGCTTTGACCGAGGAGTCCCATTAAAAAAAATCATTCCAGCCATGCCCATCCTGCTTTTTCCAATCAGACAACTGAGCTTGCAATATCTTTTTTTTAAAAAATCTGTAGCAGGTAATACAGGAAACGTTACGCTGCCATTTCTAACATTTTATGCGACCACATAGTGACTCCCTCGAGCGGTTGGTGATTCGTATTGTCGACTGTTGTGGGTATGGTGGATGGTGGTGGGTTTGTGATAGGGGCTGGTAGTTTGGGGATGATATTAGTCGTGTGTTCACTTGGTGATGGTGGCGAAGGTGATAATGGTGGTGGTGGTGTAGCCGGTGGTGATGGTCATGATGACTGTGGTGGTGGTGATAGGAGTGGTGGTGGTGATGGTGATGGTAGTGGCAGTGATAGTGCTGTGTTGTCTTGGTGGTGGCGCTGGTGGAGATGGAGGTGGTGTTGATGGTGGTGGTGACTGTGATGGTGGTGATGGTGATGGTGGTGATAGTGATGGTGGTGGTGATGGTGATGGTAGTGGTGGTGGTGGTGGCAGTGATACTGCTGTGTTGTCTTAGTAGTGGTGTTGATGGTGGTGGTGACTGGTGGCGGTGATGATGATGGTAGTGATGGTGGCGGTGGCGGTGATAGTGCTGTGTTGTCATTGTGGTGGTGGTGATGGTGGTAGCGTGTAGGGTTGGTTCGGGTTGGTGATGGTGTGATTTGCATTGATGGTGGTATTGTATTGGATTCTTGATGGTGGAGCCGTGCTGGGTGTTGGTGATGTCATGTTCGATTCCTGTCGGTGGTAGGAAGGTGTGTGTTTGGAGTTTTTGAGTTTGGCTAAGAAATTAACAAGAGTTTTATAAATAAATGAAAAGCGTTGATAAACAAGTGACAAACGACTGGGGGAATTACCGTCAATCAGGAGATGTACAACATCTAACGTAATTAGAACACTTTATGTATTATACCACCACCACCACCACCGACACCTCCACCGACACCACCACCGATACCATCACCACTGCC
>NC_142945.1:3153268-3155768 GCF_046866305.1 Octopus bimaculoides
ACGCTGTTATGACACCCACACCGACACCCACACCGACACCCACACCAACAGCATCACCAACAACATCAACACCAACACCAACAACAACACCAACAAGAATCACATCGATGAAACGGGACAGTTTCTCGACATCATCGGCTGATATTACGATGACGACGACGACGACGACAACGACCACGTCTTCAGCAACGACTTTCAGTGCTTTTCGACCATGGTTGTGTAATCCTTCCAAGACCAGAAGTCCTTCACCAATTGCACAGTTGAATTTTTCTGGTAAATTTCATTCTCTTCTAATTTCTTTCATTATTCTCTCTTCATTACTTTTTCCTTCTTTCATTGCTTCCTTCTTTCTTTCTTTCTCTCTTGTCCTTTCCTCTTCTCACTCTTTCTTTCTTCTTTCTTTCCTTTCCTTTCTCTATTTATCTACTTTTTCCCTTTTTCTTTCCTTTTTTCTTCATTTCGATTTGTTCTTCTTTCATTAATTCATCCATTCTTCTTCCTTCCCTTATTTTTCCTTTTCTCTCTCTCTGCCTCTATCTTTCCTTCCCTCTTTCTTTCATTCTTTACCTTCTCTTAGTCTTTCATTGTTTAATTTCATTCATCTCACAATTTTTCCTTCACTTCTGCCTCTCTTTCTTTCTCTTTCTCCCTCGCTAGCTTTCTTTCTAGTAAATCATTCATTTTTACTTTCATTCTGTGTTTCTTACTTTCCTTTTTCTCTTTTTCTCTCTCATTACCTCTTCTCTCTTTCTGTCTGTTTCTTTTCTTTTCTTTTCTTTCTTTTCTTTTCTTTTCTTTTCTTTTCTTTCTTTCTTACTTCCTTTCTTCTCTCTCTCCCTCTCTTCAATATTCAATCCATGACAGCCATTTTAATCAAATTTATTTTACATTAAAAGTCCAAAAGAAATTTCAATTCCCATGATTCCTTACGGCAAATCGTCTGCTCTTTCATATCATTCCGCCATTGCCTACGACTTTCCCCAACCTTTCAACTATTTTCCACGTTTTTCATCCTTTAATCTTGGACATTTTCCAAAACTTGGAATACATCCAAGTTATGAAAAACACCAAAGACTGAGCAAAGACGAAATTCAGTAGCGTCCTGTTCTTCTTTATCCATTTACCAATTTATATAATATTTAATTACCAGAATATATGCTATTTAGTTCATTAATAAATTTGCCTTCGGGCAGAGGAAAGAACTTCTATTTGACCCTTTGACCTGCTAGGAACATCAGTAGCCCTCCATTAACCCTTTGCCTGTTCAAAGCATTTTCATAAGTTTGTCTTAAACGTCCATGCTTATTTTCAGATTTTGGGTTAACCCTTGTTTCCATAAGTTCTAAGTGATATACAGTTTTCCTTTCATAAGTCCCAACTTACTGAAATAGTTGAGAAAATGAGAAATGTGTATCATATATAATGCATGGAGGCCAGGGCGATATGTCCTGTTTATTATACCTGATACACAGGACAGGCCTAGGCTTAAATTACGCTGCACCTTCTATAATCAATATAGAACGGATTGAGAAATGTAAGTCTAGATAGACCATGTTTGAAAATCAGACAAGATCGACACGTTTGGAACGTCTTTTAAAGCAGAACTATCTGATCAAGTTTGCGCTATACCGTAGGTCTATTATCGTTAGATCTTATTGGGTCTTTAGTATCAAGGATTTCCAGTTACTCAAGTTCAAAGTCCGCTTTTCCTTCCCTTGGTCTTCTTCGTCAGCTCTGATGGAAACAACAGCCAAATCTCCTCACATCGGATTAAGTTGCCTTTCACACGTACTCAGAGAAAAGCGAAATGGTCGTGTCTAGAATGCCTTTAGTCATAGGTATACTCAGTTAGAGCCAACCTGCAGTTAAATGATATAAAACAACAAGCCTCAGAACAAACTGATGAGTCTTCATGTTGCTGCGAAACCTGCTAGAAATAGCAACCAAATATCACTCAAATCTTACGGTGGGATCGCGGCTGATACCCTTTTGATCAAACTTCAGCCGAGATTATTTTTGGTTAGTCTTAGTTCAGGTTTGATCCAGTATGAATACGATCAAAAGTATTCCAGCCATGACCATCCCGTCTTATATTGCACAAACGTGATATATCTAGGATTGATTCAGTAAACCAACGATCAAAAATGATCCGGTTATATATTTACTGATCGAACTCAAGACTTTATGATTGTGAGCCGAATACCACTAAGCCACGGACCTTCACGTATCTACGGAATACACAGCCACATACTCGTGAATTCAAATGTAGATAATTTGATAATGTATCACATCTCATATACATGTATATGTATATATATATCTATTTATATATGTCTGTATGCATATATATATATATACATATATAAACATACATATATATATATATATATATATATATATATATATATATATATATATATATATATATATATATATATATATATATACATATTTTCATATATATATATATATATATATATATATATATATATATAGACAC
>NC_142945.1:3158268-3170768 GCF_046866305.1 Octopus bimaculoides
CAAAGCGAGACAAACACACGCACACACACACACCGCACATAGAAAGAGTCATATTCGGAGAGGCACATATGGAGAGGCACAGGCTGTGAGGTACATAAGCTCCTCACGTATCTCATTACAAGATGCCTCAACCTATTCCCACAAGAAATCGGTCAGTTGTGAGTTCCTTAACTGAAACATAATACCCCGAAGTAGTAGTAGTAGTAGTAGTAGTAGTAGTAGTAGTAGTAGTAGTAGTAGTAGTGAAAGTGGTGGTGGTTGTTGCAATGGTCTTTAGATTTAGTGTAAAAGATGCACATGAAAATAGACACATTTAAACACACCCTAATGGCACATAATTTAACACACACACGCACGCACACGCATACACACACACAGACACACATCGTAGAATACGTACATACACACACATACACATACACATACACATGTACACACATATATGAATTGCATGTTAATTTTGTAATATATATAGATATAAATGTGTGTATATATAGATGTGGATGTATACACACACATAGAAACATATGAATGTGAGTGTGTATTTGTACATACATACATATATATATATTCATCCATATATATATGTAAATCCCAGTAAATTGGTTGAGTGCCCTTCTTTCGTTTGTCCACTCACTCGTATATATATATATATATATATATATATATATATATATATATATATACGTAAACACACTAACATAAACGCATATGTACACACGCACACACACACATATTGTGTGTGTGTACTATGCATTTATGTTAGTGTGTTTGCGTGTCTGTGTGGCATCAGACACATACATACGTGTGTGTGTGTGTGTGTTTGTGTGTATGTGTATGTGAGTGTGTGTGTGTACGAGTATTGGTTCCAGTTTCCTCATTTGTGGGTCAACCTGCTACACATAGATCAAACCCTATTATCCAAAAAGAAAAAAAATGCTCCGTCCCTTAAAAAAAACCATTCACTGCATTAAATACAATAATTATTGACGCGGCAGCTGAAACAAAACGGGATGGTCGTGGCTGGAACATATTTGATCATAGATTTGCTTACAATCAGGACTGATCCAGAGTTAAACAACAACATATCAAGGAAAGCTTATTAATTATAATTGACTATCATTTAATTATAGGTAAATTAATAATTAATACTTAATATATTTATATTATATTTTATTTATATTATATTTATATTATATATTAGATATTTTACAAGACAGTTGATATATATATATATATATATATATATATATATATATATACACACACTATTTATTTAATGTGTATATTTCACAAAAATTAATTCGGTTTTTATTAATTCAATATATTTGTTACATGATTAATATACATATATTTAAATATATTAATTATATAGCTAATATATTAATGTATAATTATTGCGTTTAATATATACATAGTTACATATACATAATGGTCTTCAGGTGTCGAAACCATAAGGATAACCGTTTGGCAGCTGAAGATGGGATATACACATTTGTTGTGTATGTTCATTTTCTCTATGTTTTTCATACTGAGACTTTTAAATCTTTTATTGTTATTGCGTCCGAGTTGTCCCCCATTTATATTGTAACCACCGATAAAGGTTAAACTGGTTCACGAAAATTATAGCTTATATTGGGGGTATGTCTTTGTGTCTTGGTTTGTCATGCACCACCGCTTGACAACTTCTGTGGCTGTGTTTACGTCCCCGTAAATTAGCGGTTTGGAAAAAAGAGATCGATAGAATAAGTATCGAGCTTAAAAAAGTACTGGGGTTAATTCGCTTGCCTAAAATTCTTCAAAGAGGTGTTCCAGCATGGCCGTAGTCTAATGACTGAAACAGGTAAAAGGTAAAAAGGTAAACAGGTAAAAGGTAAAAAGTATGTATGCGAGTGTGTGTGTGTGTGTGTGTGTGTGTGTATGCGTATGTGTATCTGTGTATGTGTCTGTGTATGCGTGTATGTGTGTATGTGTGTGTATGTGTGTATGTGTGTATATGTGTGTGTATTACCGAAGTAGTTTTACCGTCAAAATGAGACGAAGGTTGATAAAGCTTCGCACCAATGTTGTAGCGGGCTTTGCTCTCAAAGCAACAAAGAATCGGTAGAGTTATTACAAGGCATCTTATTCGATCGTCTTGCAGACTCACCAGTTTCTTTGTTCTAGATTGGCACTTTTTATTGATGCCGAGAAAATGAAGGACAAAATTGGCTCTGGTGAGATTTGAACTCGGGATGGGACAATCACAACGAGGTATTCTATCCGTCGCTCTAATATTTCTACCAATTCGCCTTGCATACATACATACATACATACATACATACATGCATACATGCATACATATATACATACAAACACATACATGAATGCATATATGCACCCATAAAAACACATAATGCATGTTTGTATGAGTGTGTGCGTGTGCGTGTGCATGTGCGTGTTCGTGTGCATATACGAATGTGTATACATATGAGTGTACATACAAACACAAACATGAGAAAACGCTTGCATACGTAAATACGTACTTATACATACACACACATATATACATTTTACATGTGTGTGTGTGTGTGTACACATACATATACACATTTATATATATATATGTGCACACATACGTGTATACATTTATATACCTGAATAACGTGTTAAAGTTATTGGAGAGACGGTATGGCAAATATGACAAGGCGTGAACAAATGTAATAAAAATAGAGAAAGAAAGAAAAAAGAAGGAAATGAAAAGAAAGACATAAATAGAAAGAAAGAAAACGTAATAAACTCGAGCATAACGAATAGTCAGGAAGACAGACATATATGTATACATATGTGCATTTGTGTCTATGCATGTATGTATGCGTATATATCTATACACACACACATGACTGTCATAAGTATATATGTGTGTAAGCGTATAAATCTATCTATCTATCTATCTATCTATCTATCTATCTATCTATCTATCTATCTATATATATATATATATATATATCTATATATATAAATGCGACTAATGAACTCTTCTTCGTTGAGTCGTGTTAAGTTATGATTACAAGATGGACTCTGACAGATTACAGATCTGACATGACGTACGCTAGTCTTTCGTCAGTCTGCCATATTCTATTATTATTATTATTATTATTATTATTATTATTATTATTATTATTATCATTGCCATGATCATCATTCTCCTCATCGTCGTCATCGTCGACCTCCTCCTCCTCCTTCCCATCATACTCCTCCTCCTCCTCCTCATCATCAGCCTTCTTCTTCTTCTTCTTCTTCTTCTTCTTCTTCTTCTTCCCCTCCTCCTTCTCTCCTCCGCCCTTTCTCCACTCTTCATCCCCATCTCCCCTCCTCCTCCTCCTCTTCTTTCCTCCTCCTCCTCTTCTTTCCTCCTCCTCCTCTTCTTTCCTCCTCCTCCTCTTCTTTCCTCCTCCTCCTCTTCTTTCCTCCTCCTCCTCTTCTTTCCTCCTCCTCCTCTTCTTTCCTCCTCCTCCTCTTCTTTCCTCCTCCTCCTCTTCTTTCCTCCTCCTCTTCTTCTTTCCTCCTCCTCCTCTTCTTTCCTCCTCCTCCTCTTCTTTCCTCCTCCTCCTCTTCTTTCCTCCTCCTCCTCTTCTTTCCTCCTCCTCCTTCTTCATATTATTATCATTATTATTATTATTATTATTTGTGCCTCTGTTTATGTGTGTATGTGTGTGTGTGCGTTTGTATACATGTATGTGTGTGTTTCTGAGTGTATGTTTTTATATACGTATGTATGTGTGTATGTGTGTGTCTCGATCCTATCGTTTTCACTTTCATTTTGCTTTGTTATTTTAGTTTAAACTGATGTTTTCTCTTTATTTCATTTGTTTCGGTGTTTTGTTGTTGTTCTTGTTTCTCATGTACGTTTTTAAAACTGTTTTTGTGTCTTTGTAAATCTATTTATATCTTTTAAAAAAAATTTCTCTTGTTAGTGCTTTACACACACACACACACACACACACACACACACACATATATAGATATATATGTACATATATATGTTTCTTTGTCTTTTATTGTTGTGTTGAGATTATATGCCGCCGCTGACGATTAGGCCTGAGGAGATGTTTAATTCGACGTTGTTGTTGTCGTAGTTATAATCATTATTGTTATTAATGCGCCAAAATGGCAGAACCACATGTTTGGCAGCATTCCGTCCATTTTTACGATCCGAGTTCAAATTCCGTCGGGTTTGACTTAAACTTTCACCCTTTCGGGGTAAAAGAACTCGGAAGGTTGGGCCTCCAACCAGGCCTTTCCCGACATCCTTAAAGCCAGGGCCCTTTCAGCAAACCATCGTATGTGTGCGTGTGTGCGTGGATATATGTGTGTGTGTGTGTGAAGATAGCATAATGCATTGCTATGAATAACAAAATAAATTGAAGCCTTGTCGTGCAGGATGAAGCTCACTACACGCTTTTTTCTCGTTCTTCTCTTTTGCAGGTGATGCACTGAAACTTCTGATGCAGAAAATGCACAACAAGTTCACCTACTCCGACTTGTACCGCTATCACTTCCTGCACAGCGCAGACCTGATGGTCAACAGCAACAACAGCAACAACGGCCTCAACGGCACTTCCTCATTAGGGGTCAGCTCTGATGGACCGCTAGGGGACAGACATTCAGATGCTAATACAGCCGATGCAATGGCGGCAACTGCTGCTGCCACTGCCGCCGCTGCCGCTGCCGCAACAGCAGCAGCGGCCGCAGCAGCAAACAATCACGTCCCGACTTCGATGGATCTCTCCTATGGGCAGCATTTCTGGAATTCCACCCAACTGTGCCATTTTCTTGGATCGAAATATAATAGTAAACCTCTTCTTGGAGACGCCGACCGGTTATTCCGAGAGGGACTCGGTGTTATTGGAGGCATTGGTAGTCTTGGCAACGCATTGGGTATCACTGCAGCTTCGCCCAGTAGAGGTCGCTGCTTCAGTTCCCATGCGGTCAGTCAGTTGGCTGCCAGAGCCGTGGGATTGTCGACCGGCGTCGGTTTGTCATCAGGCGTCACCGGTGTTAGTGGATCGGCGTCGGTAGGTGGAAGTGACGGTGCCGCCACCCTCGGTCTCATCGGAGCGATGTCCGCCGCTGCTAGCCGAGTCCCCGGTGGCGGCGAGGCGGCACACCTGATCCGTGTCGCCGACGCGCACATAGGTGGAGCCAGTGTTGTGCTCAGCGGAGACGAAGGACCGTTCGAGTGTGTCAAGTGTTTGAAACGTTTCACAACCCCCCACGGCCTCGAGGTGCACGTGCGCCGCTCTCACAGCGGCAAGCGGCCTTACGCCTGTGATGTGTGTAGCAAAACCTTTGGCCACTCCGTGTCTCTATCGCAACACCGGACCGTGCACACCCAAGAGAAAACATTTCGATGTCAGCAGTGCGGCAAGTGTTTTAAACGGTCCTCAACACTCAGTACTCATCTGCTCATACACAGTGATACACGACCCTACCCCTGCCCCTATTGTGGGAAGCGCTTCCACCAGAAATCCGACATGAAGAAACACACATATATACACACAGGTAAGTGAACAAAACCCTAACAGCAACATTATTTTCTTTGTTTTCGCTTTTATAATATGTGTCTTTTAATTCTATGCATACTTAGGTGCAGGTATGTCTTTGTGGTCCCAACCACATGGGTCCGAGTTCAGTCCCACTTCCTGGCACCTTAAGTAAATGTCTTCTACTATATACACGGGCCGACCAAATCCTTATGAGTAAACTTGGTGGGCAGAAACTGGTATATATATATATATCATTATTATGATTGACCGTTGACTGAACACTATTCAATTTTTTTTCTCCGTGTTTTTCTCCTTGTCTCCGTATTCTTTCTGTTGAAGAGCGTAGCTCGAAACGTCAAAGACTTTCCGTATTCCCGAGCGTCATACTAATATACTTTTGTTATTTACACCACCTGTCCTCGTCTGTTGTTATTTTTTGTATATTCTCCCATATATATATATATATATATATATATATATATATATATATATATATATATATATATATATATATATATATATATATATATATATATATACATATATATATATGTGTGTGTGTGTATAAAGGTGATCTGATCTTTAATATAAAAGATGAAATAACTAACAATATATGAAGGGACAAACAGACAGATAATATATAAACATGTATACACAAACACACACACATATATATAGAGAGAAAGAGAGTGACAGAGATAGATAGATAAATAGACAGACAGACAGACAGACAGACAGACAGATAGATAGATAGATAGATAGATAGATAGATAGATAGATAGATAGATAGAAGCATAAAATTTAGCTGGAATAATTAAATAAACGAATGATAGGTTTCTACGAAGGCAAACCTTATTGATACTCTATCAATTGATTTAATATTGCAGAGGGCGACACCGTAGGCACTTCTGAACGGCACTTAAGTAAAATTTAATACCTCACACTTGTGTCGGCTGATCTTAATCATTTCTTAAATATAGATGAAAATTGATTAAGCTTAGCCTCGTCATCATAAACGTTTATTTGTCATGTCACTAAATCATCGCCTGCTCACGAGGTCTCCGAAAGAAGATGACGTTTATTAGCTAGCATTGTTATTACAGGCATTTTGCCAAAGTCAGGTGGAGCAATTATTATCCTGGTTGGCAGACACAGCGTAGGAGCGAGGTGGGAGGAAATGTGCGTTTTCTAAGTGTGTGTGTGTATGTGTGCGTGTGGGTGTATGGACGTATGTGTGTACGCATATGTTTAGTGTATATATACTTATGCATATATGTATATCAATAATGTATATATATATATATAATAGGTGCAATCATGTGTGTGTGCGAGTGAGTACACACACACACACACACACACAAACACACACACACACACACACACACACACACACATATATATATGTATGTATGTATATATATATCTATGAGTGTTCTTTTACTTGTTTCAGTCGTTTGACTGCGGCCATGCTGGGGCACCGCCTTCAGTCAAGCGAATCGACCCCAGGACTTATTCTTTGTAAGCCTAGTACTTATTCTATCGGTCTCCTTTGCCGAACCGCTAAGTTATGGGAACGTAAACACGCCAGCACCGGCTGTCAAGCGATGTTGAGGGGACAAACAGATACACACACACAAACATATTCACACACATACATACACAGATATATATATTTATCTATGTAAACATCTGTGTGTGTGTTAGTCTTTGTGTTGTGTTTGTCCCCCCACCCACGCTTGATCATCGTCATCGTCATCGTCATCAATATATGCGTGTGTTAAAGGCGGCGAGCTGGCCGAAACGTTAGCACGCCGGGCAAAATGCTTAGCGGTATTTCGTCTGTCTTTACGTTCTGAGTTCAAATTCCGCCGAGGTCGACTTTGCCTTTCATCCTTTCGGGGTCAATAAATGCAGTACCAGTTGCGTACTGAGGTCGATCTGATCGGCTGGCCTCCCTCCTCCAAAATTTTCGTGCCGTGTGTCTCGAGTAGAAAAGAATATGTGTGTGTGTAATGTGTAGCGTGTGCATATATGTATACGAGGTTATGTATGTACGGTGTAATGAGAAAGCGTGTGTATATGTGCGCGTGTATATATATATTTATTTGCGTGTATATGTGTGTGTGAGTATATGCATGTAAATATATATGCGTGTGTGTATAGATATGTGTATATTTATACGTTTGTATGTATATATGTCTGTGTCTGTGTCTGTATGTACGTATGTGTGTACATAATGTGTAAGATGTGAAAAAAAGTGTTTTTATGCGTGCTCAAAGTGCGTGTTCATGTTTGTGCGTGATCATGTTTGTGTGTGTGTGTGCGTGTGTGTGTGTGTGTAAGAGGCACGAAAACGACAACCGCTTAACGAATTAATGGAATGAAACAAATTCGTATTAAAGACTCAATTTATAGCGGTCATGTTGTTTTTTCCTGCAAGGGTGTTTGCTTTGAAGTGGACACCTTTCACGTACACACACACACACACACACACACACACACACACACACACACACACACACACACACACGTACAACACACAAACGAACACAGACATTCGCATACACTCAAATAATACACACACACACATTCGCACGAGTACATACACACAAAAAGAACGAACACATAAGCGCACCCAGAAAACATGGCTACATACGTACACACCTCTATTCGCACACATACATAAATATGCATGTATGCTCGCACGCATGGTTATGAAGGAAAACTGATTATATATATATGTATATATATATATGTATATATATATATCGTCGGTTACGATGACGAAAGTTCCAGTTGATCCGATCAACGGAACAGCCTACTCGTGAAATTAACATGCAAATGGCTGAACACTCTACAGATACGTGTACCCTTAACGTAGTTCTTGGGGATATTCAGCGTGATACAGAGAGTGACAAGAATTGGCCCTTTTGAAATACAGGTACAAGAGAAACGGGAAGAAAGAGTGAGAGAAAGTTGTGGTGAAAGAGTATAGGATACAGTCACAGGAAAAGTGTTTGGTCGAAAGATAATGTATATATGTAGTTATACCCCTGTATATAGATAGATAGATAGATAGATAGATAGATAGATAGATAGAGAGCGAAAAGTAAGAAAATTTGAGGGAAGCAAAAGAAATGACAGAGGTGCAGGAGAAATTGCTTGTACGTGTGTGTGTGTGTGTGTGTGAATATATATATATATATGCCTGTATTTGTGTCTGTGTCTGTTTGTGTGGCGGGCGTATTCGGATGGTTTTGTTTATGTAAGTCACGTGAGCAACGGCAGCCGCCTTTAGGTGGACGAGTGTTATCGTGTTTGGCCGGAAGGGGGCGGTGTGGGCCAAGCTATTTATTAATGCTATTAACCCGTTAAATAGGCAGACGCTCACAAGTAGCACAATGAAAGCGAGGCTCAAATTGCCCAAGCCCCTTCAACTATCACACTTACTCTCACCACCACCACCGACATCACCGCCGCCGCCGCCGCTACTACAACGAACCTACGGCTACAACAACGGTCACTACTACTACTACTACTACTACTACTGCTGCTGCTGCTGCTACTGCTGCTGCTGCTGCTGCTGCTGCGACGTCGATCTATTTTGTTTCACGAGTTTTTTATTTCCCAATATCACAAACGACCCGCGACAAACGGTTTTGTCTGTATGTGTGTCTTGTATATGTATATGTGTGTGTGTATATATACATATATATATATATATATATATATATATATATATATATATATATATATATATATATATACATATATATATACATATATATACCCATATATATATATATATATATATATATATATACACACACACACAGATACATATATACATATATATATATGTATTTATATATGTATATATATATATGTGTGTGTATATATATACGTAATGTATATATATATATATATACACACACACAGATACATATATACACATATATATATATGTATTTATATATGTATATATATATATATGTGTGTATATATATACATATATATATATATATATATATATATATATATATATATATATATGTATATATGTATATATGTATATATATATATGTATATATATATATATATATATATATATATATGTATATGTATATATGTATATATATATATGTATATGTATATATGTATATATATATGTTTATATATATATATATATATATATATATATATATATATATATATATATATATATATATACATATATATACGGGGAGAGAGAGAGAGAGAGAGAGGGAGAGATATGTACACATATGCACACACTCCCTCATCCACACATATATAAAATATAAATACATGTGTGTGTGTATGTGTGTTAAACACATACACACACTCACACATGCATTTCACTAGAGAGTCTGGCTGAATGGTATTTCTTTACTCACTCCTCCCACCGCCGCCACCAGCACCCAACACCCTTACATTTTCCTCTATCGATACCCCGCCTCACCCAATCCTGCTGCTGTTGTTACTGGTGCCGTTGCCCCCACCCCACCTCCGTATTCCTTCGTTTCCTAAATTAAGTTATTCACTGTTGACAAGTATTATGAAAGACATTCTGTAAAGTTTCATTGCTGAGATGACGACGACGACGCTGTTGTTGCTGTTGTTGTTGTTTGTGTGTGAAGAAGTCGTTGAATTGGTGATGGCCACTAAAAGTCAGCCGTTCTTTAGTTTGTCTCCTTTTGCTTTTTGTTTGACCTTTATGAGAGAAGGAGAGGGAGAGAGGGAGAGAGAGTGCAAGAGGGAGAGAGTGCAAGAGGGAGAGAGTGCAAGAGGGAGAGAGAGAGTGCAAGAGGGAGAGAGTGGAAGAGGGAGAGAGAGAGTGCAAGAGGGAGAGAGTGAGTGTGTGTGTGTGAGATAGAGTGAAAGAGAGAGAAATACAGACAGACAGAGAGCAGAAAGAATGAGAAAGAAAGAACGCGGGGGAGAGAGAGAAAGACAGAGAGTATTATTATTATTATTATTATTATTATTATTAATATTATTATTATTATTATTATTATTATTATTATTATTATTATTATTATTGTATAAGGGTGGCGAAATGGTTGAGTCGTTAGAGTGTTGGTAAAACAAAATTACCTTGCGACATTTTTCTTCTTGATCGGTTCTTTACCTTCTGACTTCGAACCTCTCTCGTCGAGATCAACTTTCCCAATCGTCACTCGAAGATCGATAAAATGAAAATAAAAGTCTAGCAATAGAATCGGTGGAACTCACTAAACTCCTGGTTTCATATCCGCCCAAAGTCAACTTAACCTTTGAACCTTTTGGTCCGATAAAAGAAGGAACCAGTCAATCCAGATAGTGTTCGGGTTAATTCATTCGACTAAAAATTCTTCAAGGCGTTACCCCAGCATGGTCGCAATCAAATGATTGAAACCAGAAAAAGATAAAACATAAACGGTAAAGAATTTGTTGAAAGGAGGATGAGAGTGGTCGCTCTGAGCATTCATCTGTGGATTGGTGAAGGATACCCAGGAGAAGGCGCTTTCCTTTGTAGTCATGGTAATTACGTGTTTGTTTTTACCGTCTCCAATGTTTTTTGTCAATCCTTGCTGGTTAACAAAGGAAACATTAAGACAAGCTCTACAGGTACGGGAGTGCCGTCAGATGGACCTGTCCCAGATATGTTCAGGGCGATGAAACCACTCTACATGCACTTGTCCAGAGTCCAAGCATTGGACATATTTGGAGCTTTGTCGAAAAACTGTTGACACGTGAAGGACGGATCTGGTTATCAGCCGAGTCCATCGAGAAGATTGCTCCGCTACCTTCTTTTGGCCGAGAGGGGAAGGCAGTTTTCCTCTGCCTGGCGGCTATATCGGCGGCCCCTGTGAACGAGTGTTTGTAGGCTGGAGGTGTCGAGAGTGAGTGAGGTGTGCGCTTGATGGACCTTTGGCAGTCGGGGTGACCAAGATGTGTGGGGTTCCTTGGTTGACCCTGAGAGGAACTCCCTCCTTTGGGGGAATTTTATTGTTTTTATTGCTTAAATTTTGTTGTTAATTGTTATTTATTATGTATACGAATATTAGGCTTGATCTCACTTGTCCCTCGTGTCGTATTGTTCCTATTTGGTTTGTGTTCGGCCCTTCTGGCTAATAAAGAAGAGACCATTATAATTGTCAAAGATGATAGTAGTAGTAGTAGTAGTAGTAGTAGTAGTAGTAGTAGTAGTAGTAGTAGTAGTATATAATCCAATATGCAGATTTTTAAAAGAAAAACCCGTGCAACAAAACAGGCCAAAGCGGAAACGGTGATATGGGGTAAAAGGTTTACTAATGAGGTTAAGAAGTTAATTTAATATAATATGGAGAACGGAGGTGTGGAGCAGGAGGAGGAGGAGGAGCGAGGGATTTAGAGAATAGAGAAAAGAGAGGAGAAGGAGGAGGTGCGAGGGAAGGAAGGTAAGTAGGAAAGAGAGAGGGAACGAAAAGGACATCTGTGTGTGTGTATTGAGAGATAGATAGATAGATAGATAGATAGATAGATAGATAGATAGATAGATAGAGAGAGAGAGAGAGAGAAATTGTATGATGGGACAGAGAAAGGATGTAGATGGTGAAAGAGAAATATGGAGTTAAAACAAGTGTGAGGGAAGAGACAGACAGACAGACATATAGATAGATAGATAGATACATACATACATACGTACATACATACGTAGACAGAGAGAGAAAGAGGGAAAGAGAGAGAGATTGAAAGATGGAGCGAGAGAGAGGCGGGTGGATGAAATAGAAAAGCAAGAATGAAAGCTGTGAAAGTAAATGGAGGAAGGCGGGAAGAAAGATGGCGGAAGTGAGAGGTCAACCGAGTAAGGGGAGGTAAGTGGAGTAAAAGGGGGAAGTAATTGAACGAAGAAATAAGGTCGAAATCTTGTTTATTTGTTTTTTTTTGTGATTTTAATGAAAAAAACATGAATGAGAAATAAAGGAGAAT
>NC_142945.1:3175768-3180768 GCF_046866305.1 Octopus bimaculoides
TATTTATATATGTTTACATTTCTGTATCGTTGTATGTTTGCAGGTGAAAAACCGTACAAGTGCACTCACTGTGGCAAAGCGTTTAGCCAGTCATCTAATCTAATTACTCACTGTAGGAAGCATTCAGGTTTCAAGCCGTTCGCTTGCCAGAGATGTAGCAAATCGTTTCAGCGTAAAGTTGACCTTCGGCGGCACATGGAGAGTCACCATGCTGTAAACATGCTCCAGTCGGAAAATGACCACCTCATAGAACCACAATTACAACAGCAACAACAACAACAACAGCAGCAGCAGCGGCACCATCAACCTCCACTACCGACACCAGTACCACAACCGCCACCACTATCAACACAGCAACAACAACAGCAACAATCACAACAGCAACAGCATCATCATCAACAGTATCGACAACATCACCCTCATAATATTCATCATCATCATCATCACAATCTTTCACAGCACCCACGTGACCGGTCGTCTCCGCTAACACTCTCAGCGCAGCAGCCACCGCCACCACCGCCGCCACCACCGCTATCCCAGCAGCAGCAACACCAACAACACCAACATGAACACCATCACCACCATCACCACCAGCAGCAACCACAACAACAACATCAACATCAGCATCACCAACAGCAGACGAATGCAAACCTAGATGATGAGCATCAGTTACGTCTACACGACCAGCATCCCCTTCATCCGAACAACGTCTTCGCAACGAAACATCTTTTAAGCGAAAACAACATGGCGACCATCGGCGCCGGTGCGGGCGGCGCGGCCAGTCCGTCTGGCAAGACTATGACCCTTGTAGCAGCAGCAGCGGCGGCGGCGGTGATGCACCACCCACAAACACTTCTTAAAAGCCACCAACTCATCTCAAATACTGCTGTGCATATTTGAAAAAACATTCCTTCATTGCATTTGACTGAAACCGATTAGAGATCGGCCGAAATCGCCAGAACTCGGTTGTTTACGGCTGTCTGTCGGTTTGGATCCTTGCACGAATTCGGTAAGAATTCGACTAGAATCAGATATGAACTTTATAGGAGATTTCAACGATTTCATCTCGACTGAAAACGAGCTGAATGCAGCTGGAAATAAGATTGAATTCAACGCTAAACCTAGAACTCGAAAGTACGTTATATTTCAGCGGATGAGAGTTTGCAATCAGATATAATTGGTAAAGTATGGTAGAATTATGGGTAATTCGTCTCAGTATTTGGAGTCATTCCGGAGTGGGTTACGGAACGATAACGTGACCAGAATAACTAATAGTAACCACATTTTAAATTACGATCAATACACACATATACATACATACATACATGTAATATATATATAATGTGTATATACATATGATGTATATTTATATATATATATATATATATATATATATATATATATATATATATATATATATATATATACACATATATATATATATACATATATGTATATACATATATGTATATACATATATGTATATATTAATATATATGTACAAAAGTACAAAAACGGCAACAATGTATTAAAGTACTCAATACCACAAGTTGAGTAAAACCAAATTGATAATAAAACAGAACAAATCTAGGAAGATTATAAAGACATAAAAAGACATTCGTCAAGAAACTGAATAAAACAAATGGAAAAAAAAATTATCAAATTAAAACAAATTAAAACACGCAAAAAAAAAAAATTATCAATTCTAATTATCATAAATTATTCACTGAAATCTAATAAAAAAAATGTATTTAATCTGCGTAAACGGAGAAAATTCATGAACCTGCAAAACTAAGAAACACTTTGGAACAAATCTTTGGCCTGAATCAGCCAAACAAGAAAAAGAAAGACGTTTACATAATAATAATAATAATAATAATAATAATAATAATAATAAATGGTAGCGCCATATTGTACTTATTATTTCTCTATACTGAATTAATCGAATTAATTCAAAAGATGTCTTCTTTGTCGACAGTCGAGAATCGCTCTCTAAACATTTATCTTTACCTCTTCTCTCTCTCTCTCTCTCTCTCTCTCTCTCTCTCTCTCTCTCTCTCTCTCTTTCTCTCTCTCTCTCTCTCTCTATTTATTTTGCAACGATGACCAAGTGTTTATATTAATACACTTATTGTTGTATATTTCGGAAAGTTTTTCTTTTATTTTACGTTTTGTTTATGTTTGTTTTTTTTTCTTCACTACAATACAGTAAAGTGTAACTCTTGTTTCATTTCCGAGTTCCTTTTTGTTTGTCTTTTTTTTTGTAGAGTATGTCACGTGTCTTGATTAAAAATGATCGACGGGAATGAAATACTTAACTAAATGCAATGCACACACATACGTATCGATCTATATACATGCATTCGTTTATACATACATTCATACAAACACACACACATACGCACACATATATATACATACATATATTTGTGATGGACTCTCCCGTATGAGCGTTGAGCTCTTCGTCGAACGACCTGCACACAAATGATTTGTTTATAGCGATCAAATGTTCGTGCCGCTCATTATTAACTCAAACAACTGAAACAAATCAAAGAATTAAAAACATGTATATATATATATATATATATATATATATATATATATATATATATAACAATATCGGGATAGCGTCCAGAGAAAGCTCTCGAAATGACGCCGATCGTTAAGAACCGCAGAATATCAAAGACCAGTCGAGACAACTCGCTACGGAATCATCGAAAATGGTAGATATCGATATATCGCCATTGTTGTGGTTTGCCGACACCCTGTACTCAGATCATTTCGTAATGAAGTGAATCACTAGGCTGTCGGCATCGTTTCGAAATCTTCCCCAGACGCTGTCCCACTCCAAATTTGACAGATAAACAGAATACGTATGTATGTGCGACCGGTAACGCTTACATTATTAGAACTGCTTCCAGTTCATAATGTGTGAGAGAGATAGAGAGCGAGAGAGTCTGTGTTTGTGTGCATACATTGACAATGGCAGTGAAAATTCTTGAACCATGGTTAACTCTTCAATCGGAGATGACTCCATAACACAGAATACTTTCGACAGATTCCTAGAACGGAGAGATTAACCGGTTCCATGAAAATTGTGTCGTCAACGACTTCTTGTAAGAAAATTGCATTTTGTTGTTGTACTCCTACCACTGAGAAGAGTTTCGAGAATGATGTCTTCTAGGGGACAGAGAGGGGCAGTGTAACCCGGATACGGTCACCTCAGAAAAATAAAACGAATTTCGCTGCTGTCCTCCCGTCTCTGAGAATGGTTAAGTGATCGATGTCTTAAAGAAAGAGACAGGAAATGTAGCATGGGTAAGTTCTCAGTCACACCATAATAAACTGCAACCGGAACTAGATTTTCAAACAACGAGAACGACAATAATAATTTATAATATGTGTGTGTGTGTGTGTGTGTGTGTGTGTATGGGCGCGGGCGTGGCTATAGGCGTAGGTGTGACTGCGCGGAAAGAAGTTTGCTTCCCAACCACGTGATTGAAGTTTCAGTCCCGCTGCATGAACCTTGAGCAAGTGTTTTCACACATAAACGCTACAAAACAACAATAACAACAATGGAATACAAAACTGGAAATATTTAAAATATAAATGAAATAAAATTGAAAATTTCTTGAATCGTAAAATGACAGATCAAAGTGTTTGTGTTTCCGTTAATTTTAATTTATTTGCAAACGAAAGCAATGCAGCTGGTATGTCTACAGATATAGATATGGGAAAAATATAAAACATTAAATAAATTAAAATTGTATAAACGTAAGGTTTTGAATCACTTGAAAAAGGAAAAGAAACAAAAGAAACATGTTTGCTTCCCACCTTGCCTTTTCCCCTTTATACATGGAAAATGGATGGCCACAAGAATAGAGTGATTTTGACAGAAATAAAAAGTGTAACAAAAAGTGTAACATGAGAATACGAAAATATCATAGTGTGTATACCCAGCTCGCTTTTATCGCGAACACACACACACACACAAACCGCTACCAAACTGGTTCCTGATCTTCTGAAATATTTATTTCCCTACTAGATCCACTGAAGCTCACAGAATACATCTTTCATCTTCCCTATACGTCATCCTCTCTATACGTCATCCTCTCTATATCTCCATCCTCCGACCACACAACTCGAAACTGCACTGAAGTTTTTCACAATTTATTCTCTCCAAGAACAAGAACCTTCTGAAAAAACCTGTTGTACCAAAAATTGCCTGAAGGCATCCCCCATTCACAGATTTTCACTGTAAATTCACCGCATGAATGTCACCAATCTGAGAAAGTCTACAAAATCTAGGGGTTCCCTTTCTCATTTACTCCGACAAAAAAATAATGCCCAACACAAAAACAAAAAAAAATAATAAAACGAAGTCTTCAGTAGATAGACAATGCTATAGAATATTCATCTAATCAAGCATTTGACTAAAGACTAATTCATTTTCAATCAGTGACTTGTTTCAATCATTAGACTGCCGCCATGCTCCGTGACATGATATCGATTTCTTATTGAAATCATTTCATCTCACAAAGATCTAAGAAATATCTTTGAAAAATGAGCAAATATTGCATATTTGTAGCTCGTTCAACGTCCTCTGGCCCCTAATTCCATCAGCTCTATGAAGAATATACTCATCTAAGGTCTATTTCAAAACAATTAAATATCATTCAATAATGGCGTCTTGCCACGGAGCCTACAGCACCATGTTAGATGGTACAGGTGCATGACGGGATTACACAATCAATTATTTCCACAATTACGTGTTCAGATGTTCATTTTTCTGGCTATGACCATCCATCAGGCATTGCTTTAGTTCCTCTCTCTTCCTATATATATATATACACAAATATATATACATATATATATAAATACATATATATATGCATATATTATATATATATAGACATATATATACATGTATATGCATACATAAATATACATGTATATATATATATATATATATATATATATATATATATATATATATATAT
>NC_142945.1:3183268-3198268 GCF_046866305.1 Octopus bimaculoides
CCGAGGTGGTTCCAGTTCAATGAATCACATCAGAAGCGGATGGACGACACGCACGACTGGTTTTGGTTGAATTTTGATTACTTTTATTTGTATTCCTACACACATATACACACACATACGTATATACATACAAGCATACATACTTGCATACAAGTATACATATATATGCATATATATATATATATACATATATATATATATATATATATATATATATATATATATATATATATATATATATATATATATATACATGTATACATACGCGTCTATACATTAAACACCTGCATATTCGCAGGCATACATGCAACCACATGAACATGCACGCATACGAGGCACCACACTCCCCCACCCACACACATACATGCCACTGCCTTTGTGATGTATGCATGTGCGTATATATATGTGTGTGTGTTGAATGTGTAAAAATTCATACACACACATACACATATATAATTACATACATGTGTTTACATACACGAATATACACAAATGTTGATATATCTGATTAGGTAAACACAGCCATTGTTGAGAGAGAGATAGAGAGGGTGAGAGAGAGTAAGTAACTGAGTGAGTGAATGGATGAGTGAGTGATAAATTGGGATATTGAGACTGTCTCTCTCGCTCTGCGCATCCTATCTCTTCTCTCTCAGTCTCTGTCTTTCTGCCTCCTTGTCTCTTTCTCTCTCTCTCTCGGTCTTTCTTTCTTTCTTTCTTTCTTTTTCTCCCTCTCTCTCTCTCTCTCTCTCTCTCTCTCTTCCCCTCTATCTTTGAATATTTTAATAAACAGCAAGTGAAGAGGCAGACAACGAGAAGCTACAACAAATAAAGATATAATCCTACACAAACAGCATCCATCTTGTTTTGTTTTATTTCGTCTGATTTATCTGATAAATTGATTGATTTCCTTCTATATTATTGTTCATTGTTGATTTTTATATATCGATAGTGGGGTGGGGGCTACAATAGGTTGTTAAACCACATGCTATATCCTTTCAAAATGAGAGATGACAACATGGTTTCCATCCCGGCTAAAAGTCATTTGATTTATCTTAGAGTAAATATTTCCTGTACAAAAAAATAAATAAATAAATAAATAAAATGAAAAGAATTATAATTCGTACAGTGACAACGACATAATCCCAATGTACGCGGCTTTAGCTAATGGGTGGATTAAGTCGCACACTGCGTTCAAATTCTGTTGACATTTACTTTGTTCTTTCTCATTTTGGAGATGAAATATATGCAGAAACTGTCATATTCAAAAATAGAAAATATAAGTTCGTTAGCTCTAGATGGAATGGCCATCACCGAAGACAGTCTTTAGATTGGTAAAACTTTAATATTATATTTCTGTTTCTATGCAGAACATTATTTATAAATGCATGTACAATAGAGTCGTACCAATAGGTTTACGTGAATTTTACGATGTAGACGTATATTTGAAAGTTGATAAACAACTTTAATTATACCTCGTGGCAATTATTTCTCAATAAAGATATTAACATAAAGAATAGAAAATACAAGGATAATTGTTGTCACATTTAAAAGAATGTACAAACAGAAAGAATATTGAGGTGTATCATACGTGTGTGTAAGAGAGAGAGAGAGAGAGAGAGAGAGAAAGAGCGTGAACATTATATATATATATATATATATATATATATATATATATATAGGTATATATAGGTATATATATAGGTATATATAGGTATATATAGGTATATATAGGTATATTTTTTTACATACACACACACACACACACACACACACACACTCGTACATACACATAATGCACATATGTATATGTTTCTGTGTATGTGTGTGCATGTATACATATATTAATCTATAAATATTCATACATGTATATGTGTGTTTGTGTGTGCATACACCCATGTATTTTAGTGCAAATGTATATATTATGATTCAAAGCCTCCGTATATACAATTCCACATTTTACACAGTATGTCGTTCGTGTGTGAATTTAATAAAGAATTTTTTTAAAAAATCAAAGAAGCAGACGATACAAAAATGGCTGCGGTAAAAAGGGCGAAGAAAAGAAAAAAAAAAAAAAAAATTAGCAAGCCAAAAGCAATAAGAAAGAAAATTTCGCAGAAAAAGTCTAATATATTCTTTGTAAAAAATAATAACGAATAAAAACGAATAAAGCGACAGTTTTAAGGAGGGTATACATGTTGAAATAATAATCTGGTATCAACAACTGAGTAAAAAGACGTGAAGAAATCTGCTTGTAATCAGATAAAGGATTTTTGCACGAGATGTGATTTTTCTTCAATTTCCATGTTAACAATAACTGCAGTGTGAGGTGTAGGTGATCATTTACATCTGTATACACGTATGTGTCTGTGTTTCTCTCTCTATATATATATTGTGTTTATGCGTGTGTGTTTCTTTTCTTACGTTACTGCTTTTACTGTCTTGGCAATCAGTCAAGCTAACTTTCACACCAATTTCGGTTCTGGCATATATTTCTTTCCTACGGTTATGAATTATGACAATATATATATTCGTAAGTACATAACTAACACCTGAGCCTCACTTTTTAGATACCTACCTTGCTACATACATATACATATATATACACACGCATGCAAACATACATATATAGATATTGATATATACATATATACATACATACTTACATATATGTGAATGTACATATATGAAAATATCAATTTATTTCTAATATGTACATACGAAAATATAGATACAAGCATGTACGTGAATGTACGCACGTATGTATATATATATATATATATATATATATATATATATATATATATATATATACATACTCGTACATACATATTTGTGTGTGCGTATGTTTGTAAGAAAATGTATAATACAAATTCTGTACATTCGTAAAAGAATATATATATATATATATATATATATATATATATATATATATATATATATATATTATACACAGACACACAGACACTGACACACACATACACACACATACACACACATACACACACACACACACACACGTCAACGAGTATGACTGACTAGCGTATACCATGCTTTCCGTGATTGCTTTAGTTGCTTGTGTAGTCTCTGAAAGCAATAGAGACCCTATTGATTGTGCCACT
Source organism: Octopus bimaculoides (assembly GCF_046866305.1). Taxonomy (NCBI): domain Eukaryota; kingdom Metazoa; phylum Mollusca; class Cephalopoda; order Octopoda; family Octopodidae; genus Octopus; species Octopus bimaculoides. Next base: position 3,186,388 of record NC_142945.1, read on the forward strand.
ATTTAACTTAGCGTCACATCCAGGGTGTGAGAGCTGGAGAGAGAGGGCGAGGGGGAGAAGGAAAAGGAAAGGGAGAGAGAGAGGGCGAGGGGGAGAAGGAAAAGGAAAGGGAGAGAGAGAGGGCGAGGGGGAGAAGGAAAAGGAAAGGGAGAGAGAGCGGGCGAGGGGGAGAAGGAAAAGGAAAGGGAGAGAGAGCGGGCGAGGGGGAGAAGGAAAAGGAAAGGGAGAGAGAGGGAGAAAGCGACAGAGAGAGAGACTGATACTCTCAAACAGAAAGACCTTCATCAGCACTGGAGTGACACCTATTGCAGCTACGTAGACTGGTGCAACGTGAACAGTAGCATCTTACTCAAAGACAAAACTCTACTCGGTCCAAGAACTCGGTGTCGCATTATTACGATGGGTTTCACGCTTTCGCATCCACTCTCTTGCGAGTGTGCGTGCATGTTTGCCTGTCAAGACATGAAAAGTATTCTTTCGAATTTCGCCACAAGTCCAGCACTTTTTAGGGAAGCGGGCAACGCAACTACATTGAAAAGCAATGAAAAGCAATGTTGACCTCGGTACGATGTGAACTCAGAAACGCAAATAGCCGGAAGAAATACTGCAAAATATTTTTGCCAATGCTTTGACGATACTGTCACCTCGTCGCCTTTTGGTTCCAAATTTTGTCAAAAGGACAGTAAGTTCGAAGCAGGGGTAAGCCGATTACATCGACTCTGGTGTTCAGCTGGTATTATTTTATCGACTCCTAAAAGATGAAAGGCAAATGTGCCCTCTTTTTTTTAGACAATAAGGAATGATTTGAGAGAGATTTGACTGTTTTTTCTAGCGTTTTTAGCCACTTAGTGGATACTTTCTCATTATCTCCAGAATGGCCGAATAGCTAAGAGTTTTACTTCGCAATCACAATGTCCCTGGTTCGATCCTACTCCTCGACATCTTAGGCAAGTATCACCTGTGCATTTGTCTAGCTATCAGTTTATAAGTCTCTGTCTGTCTGTTAGTCTTATATTTATCCGAGTCTATGAGTCTGTCTGTCTGTCCACCTGTCTATTTGTTCGTCTGTTTGCTAGTCGGCCGGTTTCGCTGTCTTTCGCTCTGTTAGTGTGTGTGTGTGTGTGTGTGTGTGTGTGTGTGTGTGTACGTGTACGCGCTTGTGTCTGTATGTCTTTATGCCAGTTTGTTCGAGTCTATCAGTATATCACTGTCTGCCTGTCTGTCTTTGTCTCTCTCCTTCTCTCTGTAAATTAGAATATCTGTCCGTCTGTCTGTCTATCTGTGTCTCTGAGTATCTCTCTCTCTCTCTCTCTCTCTCTCTCTCTCTGTCATTCTGAATATCAGTCTGCCTGTCAGTCCGTCCGTCCGTCCGTCCGTCCGTCCGTCCGTCCGTCCGTCTGTCTGCCTGTCTGCCTGTCTGTCAGTCGGTGCGCTGACTCAACTGAAACACGCCAGCAATCCCATGTAAAAAGTGCGCCGCCTCCCTTAGGGACCACTTCTCGTCTAATCAGACATCTGACAGCCGAAAGGGGCCGAAGCCAGCGATAATTTGCACACCTAATGTATTGCCTTGGACAGCAGCAGTCGTTTGTCTTTCATTTTACATTATTCTTTGTCCTTCAATCTATCTATCTATCTATCTATCTATCTATCTATCTATCTATCTAGCTAGCTAGCTAGCTATCTGTATGTATATATGTGTGTGTGTCTGTCTGTCTGTATCTCTCTTTATATATATATATATATATATATATATATATATATGTGTGTGTGTGTGTGTGTGTGTGTGTGTGTGTGTGTGTGTGTGTGTGTGTGTGTGTGTGTGTGTGTGTGTGTGTGTGTGTGTGTGAAGTAAAAAGAAGTGCGAGGTTTCAATAAAGATATAAAAAAACACACATTATAATGAAACTTTTAGTATTTCGCATTGAGTGAAAAATTTCCATAAAACCTGGAATCAAAAGAATTTTTAAACACAAAGCAAAACTGAATCATTGCCGAAGCCTCTATTTAATGACTCAACCGGCTAGAAATAGCAACCAAGTCTTCCTCAAATCACACCGCACTGTTTTTAAAAGGGAAAGCATCCTCGATAATATAAATACGACCCATATATATTATGATGGATGAAAAGCGGGATGTTCGCGGAAGGAACCCCTTTGACCCTAAGCCGGCAGGATTAACATTGATCTTGGACTTAGTTACAACAGAAACAAGGAGAATGTGTTTGGTCGCTCGTCTTGCAAAACGTAGCAGCCAGATCATTGCAGAAATGGTAAGTGGCTTACGGCATAAAAGAAATCACTTTAAACTTGCTAAAATAATATTCGAAGTGGTTTATATGATCGGAAATATAATTTCGCAGTGTTCATGGTGTCACAGTGAGGATCTGACCAAAGATTTTACAGTAAGAAAAGATAAAAACTTTTCAAATATAAAGAAAGCGTAATTATACAAAAATCAACATTATTTTCCATCTTACTGTTAATATTATTTTATTTTAAGAAGTGGAAATTTATGGAATTTTTTGTTATTGTTTACATTTTGAATTATATATATGGGAGTACCAAAATCTTTTAAGTGCTTAGGGCCTCTATGGGTGTTTATCCATCCCTGAACTGGGTTTAAACAACATGTAACGACACCAGTGGTTTCATAGATGCATCTTAAAATGACACGACTTGAAGATTTCTCGACGATTACGACTTCCCTACATCATAAAGTCACAAAGTCTTAAATCAACGACATCGCATTTCCAACGATCGACCAACTAATCGCCCGGTTGCCCACCATACCAATGATGCCACAACTTAGGAACGAATCGAAAAAGAATGAAATATATTTCATTGGTAAAGTTTCTCACCTTGAATAATATATGTGCCGGTCACAGAGAAAAAGACTCACATACAGTCATACACGCACACAGTGATAGATAGACATACATACATACAGACAGACAGATTGATAGATAGATAGATTGATAGATAGATCTATCTATCTATCTATCTATCTATCTATCTATCTATCTATCTATCTATCTATCTGTCTGTCTGTCTGTCTGTCTGTCTGTCTGTCTTCTACTCTGTCAGTCCCTCTGTATGTATGTCCTACTCTACCCTCCAGTGTTCAATGATTAATCATTACAATATAACCAGCAGTCAATTTCTGCAGCAAAGCTGTTTTCATTCACAAAATACACAACACGTGCACGAGTACACGCGCGCGCACGCACACACACACACACACACACACACACACACACACACACACACACAAACACACACACATCACCACGCATACATACACGCAGGCGTGCACGCAAGCACGCACTCATGCATACCTCTCGAATGAAACGCGTACAAGAGAACATAATACATGATAGTCATGAAAAGATGGAGGCGAAGGAGGAGAAAGTGAAGATAGAGGAGGAGAGGGAGGAGGAGGAGAAGGAGGAGGAGGAGAAGGAGGAAGAGAAGAGGAGAAGGTAGTGACGGTGAGTGGATTGACGGGGATGGTGTTGTTAATAATAGCTACAAGACACGAAACGAAACCAAAAAATGATGCAACGGTCCTCATTAATTAATTAATTAATTAATATGAGGTAATTAAGTATGCATATATATCTACTAATATACATGTATATATATGTGTGTATGTGTACACATATATATATATATGGGTGTATGTATATATATATATATATATATATATATATATATATATATATATATATATATATATATATATATATATATATATACATATATATATATATATATATATATATATATATAAGTGCACACGCACACATACATACATACACATATATATATATATACACACACACACACACACGCATATATATATATATATGATTGACCGCTAACTCCAAAAGTTTTTTATTCTTTCTGTTTATTTCAGCGTGTTCCTTTGTGTTGAAGAGCGTAGGCTCGAAACATAAAGGACTTTCTCACCTCCCCGAGCGTCAAACTAATACACCTGCTTGTTGTTTATACACCTGTCTTCGTCTTTTGTTTTTCTGTATATATGTATATATATAGAGTTATTAATATTTCTAAGTCTCTCTAAAGGAGACTACGGCAGCGGTACTGGAAATTAATAGTTATCGCCAAGCCAATATATATATATATATATAGAGAGAGAGAGAGAGAGTGCGAAAGTAAATATATGAAGACTAGGTAAAAAGCAGCGTGTATTAGATTTACGCTCACGAAAAATAGGATGAAAAGCCTTTTACGTTCCGAGCATACGCGAGGAGAGAGAGAAAAGAAGAAGTGTGTCATGATTGGACGGTCACCGCATCCTGAAATGACCAGAAAACATAGAGGTTGCTAGAGGCATGAATGGTAAGGGAGACAACTGAGAACCTGCCATATATGTGTAAGCAAGCGCGTTGTGAACGTGTGTTGGGCTATGTGCATGTATACTCTGTGCGTTTGTGCGTGTGTGTATATGCATGTATATGTATGCATATATATATGCATACATAGATATATACACATCTATCTATCTATCTATCTATCTATATATATATATATATATATATATATATATATATACAAATATATATGTATGTGTATATATGTGTATGTCTGTATATATATGTATATATATATATATATATGTATGTATGTATGTATATATATATCTATCTATATATATATATATATATATATCTGTATATATATTCAGATAAACATCTACACAGATGCACAAATGTATATATATATATGCATGAATGATATATCCAGAATGGCGGTGGTCAGACGGGTGTTTCATATTAATTAAAGACCAAGGGACATTAGAAATTAAAGCGATAATTGCTGTTTCCGGGAATAAAGTTTGTTTTTGCTACTATTAATGATGTTTTTCTTGTCATCGTCGTCACCATCGTAGTAGTAGTAGGGGTGGTGGTGGTGGTGGTGGTGGCGGTGGTGGTGGTGGTGGTGGTGGTGGTGGTGGTGATGGTGGTGGTAGCTGCTGCAGTCGTATATTGTTCTTTGTCATTTTTATTACTGCTCCTGTTCTACATTACGTCTTCCGTAGACATGATTCCATTGTTGCGGTTGCCTGTCTTACATTTGTTATTAGTATTACTATCATCATCATCATCATCATCATCATCATCACCATTATTATTGTTGTTATTATTATTATTATTATTACTATTATCATTATTGTTGTTGTTATTATTGTTGTTGTTGTTGTTGTTGTTGTTGTTGTTTCGATTGAATGTCTTCCCAGGAGGTGGATGTTAAGATAGAAACTGTATAGAAGCCCATCGGGGTGGATTCTACCCGTGTTTCAAAAGATACAGCTTTGCCACATTCTGTGTGATGTCGATTCTGCCATAAATTTACTGTGAGGGAATACTCAAGTTTCTAGGAATACTCAGGGTCTTGCACGCTAATTCAAGAGCAGGCAATTCGATTGAGCGAATAGCTGAATCCTCGTCGTAGAACGGCGGAGATCCACGCAAAAATATGTTCCCAGTACTTTTATTAACTTTGTCTTTGATTATCTTCCGTGTTCTTCTGTCTGCAGTTCTACAGCTCCCTGTTCCTTTAATTTCCTCCGTTTTCTAAGGAATATCGTCTATTCTTGTCTAATTTGGCATTGCTTAATTCCTCAGTCTCCTTAATTGGTTTCTTCAGAATATATAAGTATATATGTATATATATATATATATATATATATATATATATATATATATATATATATATATATATATATATATATATATATATATATATATATATATATATATATATATATATATAGGGAGAAAGATGGGAAGACTGATAGGCAGGTAGATAGAGAGATAGATAGATAGATAGATAGATAGATAGATAGACAGACAGACAAACAGAGAGACAAATAAAGATATAGATAGATATTCTCTGTTTACGTTTGGACCATTTTCTTCTATTATTGACGGTTCTGTTTCCTTGTTATTAACTTTTGGAATGGTGCGGATTTCATCTGTGGATATTCCCAGCTTATTCTTTTTTTATATTTTTATTTCTTAATTTTTATATTTTCCCTATTTTCTCCTGCGATTTATCTCGATGTCTTTTAATAAATTATGTTTTCTAATTACTCCGACTTTGTCAAATATTCCTTACTTACCTGTCTTTGAAGAACCCGTTATTATTATTATTATTATTATTATTATTATTATTATTATTATTATTATTATTATTATTAATATTATTATTATTATTTTCATTCTCATCTTCTATCAGTTCTGTTTCCATTTCTTTCCGAGTGTCTTCCTGACACATAGGGCAGAGAAACGTACTGTGTACACTGGGAGGCCATTAAAATAAACACAGTCATCTGTTAGAGAAAAAGGGAAAGAAAGAAGATAAAAAAGAAAAAGAGAAAGAAGATTCACAGCGACAACGTTCTCATTACGTGTGACATCCCAGTTACTTTCGGAATGAGAAGTCGTTTTTACTTTCGGAATAATATTGAAACTTAAAGACTGATGATGTCATTCCATCAACGTGTGGACGCTGGTTGCTCTCGTTCATACTTTACATTTAACTTTCTATAATTTTGAATTTTTATCACTTCTTATTTTGAACTTGACAAAGACAGACGTACTGTCGAAATATCGTTCAACCAATAAAATATCTTTTGCAATCGAATCGCTCTCTTCGTCTTGACTGTTTACCTCTGTGAAGAGTTACATCAATCCTTTTTAAAAATATTATTATTATTATTATTATTATTATTACCTCCGCCAAGGAAGGAGGTTATGTTTTCATCGGCGTTGGTTTGTCCGTCTGTCCTTCTGTCTGTTTGTCTGTCTGTCTTTGTGTCTGTCTGTCTGTCTTTGTGTCTGTCTGTCTGTCTTTGTGTCTGTCTGTCTGTCTGTCTTTCTGTGTGTCTGTCTGTGTGTCTGTCTGTGTTTCTGTCTGTCTGTCTCGCCATCTTCATACATACTTTAAAGTCATCTTGTGTTTTGAAACAAGACTGAAAATCAGAGAGAGACAGCGTTTCGAAACTGCTTCTGTGATGTTCATGCCATTTTTCTGCTCATGGCCAGATCATTACTAAAGAATGTGAACAACAGCGAACCCAGTTCAATCGGGTCGAGAATTACCCCACCTCTTTGCTGATAACGGCCATAAAACCGACAATAATAGAACGCTGAAAAGCAGGTATTTGTAAGAAACTGGTAGGGGGAGACAACCTTTACATATTAATATTTTTTTCCACTCTCAATAACCACCGCCATTACATTTTCTTAGCGCGTACAACATGAATATTTGGCAAATTTACTCTCTCGTAAATTCAATTATTACGTGAAAATTATTTTTTAAGAACCTCCCTCCCACCAAACCTAAAAAAAAAAATTCTTAAAAAGCATAAATGATAAATATTAGAATTATTATTTATTATTTACGCAAGTTTGTTTCTTTAATTACATACATGTGTGCGTGCGTGCCTGCGTGTGTATGTGTGAACATATACATTCATATGTATATGTACACACACACACACACACGCACACATATATATAGACATATTTACACACACACACACACACACACACACACACACACACACACACACACACACACACACATATATATATATATATATATATATATATATATATATATATATATATATATATATATATATATACATGTGTGTGTGTGTATGTGTGTGTGAGTGTTTGTCAGCCTTTCATTTTATTTCAATAACTTTTTTGCAACTACCACGAACTTCTTTTCTGCAAAAGAAAAATGAAAGAAGAAAGAAAGAAAGAAAGAAAGAAAATAAATATTAAAAAAAACAAGAAAAGAAATAAATATCAACCAAACTGAAATTGAATTAAAAATAAACTACGACCAAGTAATAGAAGATTAGTTATCAGCTGGTCGCGAGTTCAATTTCATTTAACACCGTAGGATTATTTCGTTGTCATTGCCCTGTTTAATTATGCAGCAGGTCCATGGCTCCTTTCTTTCCCTTAACTTGGGGCTCCGTGTTTTGGTTTTCTTTTTTGTCTTCTTCCTTTGTTTTTATTTTTTGTCACGTTTTTTTTTAATATATATTTGTTGGCAATTGCGTTTGCAAGAGTATTTATGCATGCATATATATGTGTGAGTGTGTGTGTGTGTACATGTATACATATGTATATATACATATACATATATATATGTGTGTGTGTGTGCGTATACAATTATATATATATATATATATATATATATATATACATGTATATGTGAATATACACATATGTAGCTTTATATATATATATATATATATATATATATATATATATATATATATATATACACATACATACATAAAGATGTTTTGTACATATATATGTTATATGCATGAGTGTGTGTATATATATATGCATGTGTGAGTGTGCGCGCGCACGTGCGTGTAAGTTTCTATAAATGAAAAACTACATAATTGAGTATACAGAAAAAATACGTTTCTGCCAATAGATTCTACACACTTTAATTTGGTATATATATATATATATATATATATATATATATATATATATATATACGCGTGAGTGTGTGTGAGTTCTTTTCGTTTTTTTTTCTTTGAGGTTGACGAGTGGAGCAATGGAGCTGTGATCTGGCGGAGTTTAGGGATTAACAGAAGATAATCTTAAAGCTGTTGCTTATTTCCTCCCAAACTTTGTACATCCGGAAAAAAAATTTTTTTTTAATTAACAATCAGTTAATCAGACTAAGACATTGTAAATATAATAATACCATCAGCAACAACAACAACAAAATTAAGAACAGCACTGATGGTTGCAATAATAGCAGCGATAGTAAAAACGATATCGTGTATAAGAAAATAAGATGGCGGCGATGATGACAATGATGATGACGACGACGGCGATGATGATGGTGGTGGTGGTGGTGGTGGTGATGAAGAGGATGAAGACGACGATGGCGACAATGATGATATGATGATGAATTAGAAGGGGCAGGTAGAGCAGGGGAAATGGAAGTAGTAGTAGTAGTAGTAGTAGTAGTAGTAGTAGTAGCGGAGAAAGAAGAAGGAAGTACCCCAGAAAAAAAAAAAGCAGATACTAGATAAAATAGAAAAGGTCATCAGAAGATCAATTAATAAAATTAGTTAGTTTTATTATTATCGTTATTATTGTTGTTGTTGTTGTTGTTAATGATGATGATGATGATGATTGCGGTGATGATGATGATGATGATAATGATGTTTACTTATACGAAAATACCAACATTTTGGAAACCTCTAAAAAATTCTTTTTATTCCAAGACAAAAATTTTAAAAAGAACTTTCGTATTTTTTCACATTTCTTTTTTTCGTACTGCATTTTTCTAACGAAAGATGTATTTAATGGAATTCAAATTCCGCCGAGGTAAACTTTGCCTTTTATACTTTCGGGTTTGATAAAAAAAAAAAAATAGAAGTTCCAGTCTAGGATTGAGGTCAGTTTAATCGACATGTCCCCTGCCGTCAAATACTGCTGGTTCTGAGCCCGACCCACTCAAAAGGTCCCTACATAAGGGTTATTATTTAAGGATGATGAACGAAACACCCATGTTACCAGAGGTGAATTATTCAAACCTCAAAGAATTCCTTTCAGCACATGGCTATGATACTTCACCACTACTTCTGCTCGAGCTCAGTGATGCACATATCGTCAGCCACCAAGGGACATGCTCAACTGGTTAAGGACAAACAACTGAGAAGCAAATCTATGGTACGAAGCAGAATATTTGTTGTCGCCCATCTTTTATGCCAAGACAAGACTTGTACATGATAACATTTCCAATCAATTAAGATCAAAATAATAATAATAATAATAATAATAATAATAATAATAATAATAATAATAATAATAATAATAATAATAATAATAATAATAATAATTATTATTATTATTATTATTATTATTATTATTGTGGCGAGAATGGGCCTACTCTGAACTTTGGTTTTTAAACCGAGGTAGTTGAGAAGGAGAGAGAGGTGCCTTCAGAGAGAGAGGTTGTGTGGAGTTCTGCGGTTGTTCCTGTGAGGGATTCCCCACGTTTGGGAAATTTTTTACTGTTTAATTGTTTTGTTATTTGTTTTTGTTACTTATTGTATACACGGTATTGTTCAACGCCCCACTTGTCCTTTGTATTGTATTGTCCCTATTTGTTTTGCGTTCGGCCCTTGTGGCCAATAAAAGAAAATATTATTATTATTATTATTATTATTATTATTATTATTATTATTATTATTATTATTATTATTACTATTGCCTTGCTTCTGTTACTGTTTTTCTTTTTTCCATTTGTTTTTGTTTTTTTTTATTATCTTTCATGTTTTGCTCCTTCAGGGCGTGTTTGTTTCATTTCATTCTATTTTCTTTTCTAATTTTTTTCTTTTTTGTTCCTCCCGGTGTTAGAGTGTTCGGCCTGTTTAAGTGGGTGTTTAGTTCGGAATGCTAAAAGAGAGGACGGTTTTGAAAAGTCTTTTAGAAAGAATGTTGCGTTTTTTTCTTTAAAATTCATTTATATTTATTTATATATTTATTTATCTGTTTTGTTTTGTACTTATTTTTATTTTGCAATTGTATATCTATTGTCAAAATTAGTCATTGGACTACATACCGAAAGTAATAATTGATACAATGGATGGGAGCGTGGGGGCGGGTAACGAGGTGAGAGGAGTGAAAGGTGGGAAAAAGAGGGCAAGTTTGTTTTTTGTCTGTTTTTTTTTTAACAAACTAAAATATGCTGGAATTGTGTGGAATTTGTTTAAAGACTTCTTGTAACCTCTTAATCCAATAAAACGAAACTTAAAGATGGCAGTTAATCATGTCGTCACTGCTGTTGTCGTCGTCGTCGTCATGATGATGATGATGATGATGATGATGAAAATGATGATGATGATGATGAAAATGATGATGATGATGATCATCATCATCGTCATCATCATCGTCGTCATCATCATCATCGCCATCATCGTTATGATCATCATTGTTGTCATCGTTAGTATCATCATCACCATCATCATCAATACCATTACTAACATCACCATTGTCGTCGTCATCATCATCATCATCATCATCATCATCATCATTATTATCGTCTTTTCATTTTACATGTTTTGTGTTTTCTTTTTTGCGACGCAAATTCCAACGTGTGCAGTTTCAATGCAGTAAGCTCCACCTACAACAGTACGACTGGACTGCCAAAAGCAGTACAGGCAACAACACCAACAGTATCAACATGATAATATTCATCATCATCATCACCATCATCATCATCATCATCATCATCATCATCATCATCATCATCATCATCATCACATATGTATGTGTGTGTGTGTGTGTGTGTGCATGTCTGTTATCTTTATATCTCTTTCCCCACCACTACCGTTTGAGAACCGGTGAATGGTTAACAGATTATATATATATAAGCATATTATTTAGGCGGCAAATCCAGACGGCAAAATATTTTCACTTCCGCTCTCTTCCTTATGATCAGGCGAAGGACACCAATCCGAAACGTAATGGAATTCTTTGCTCCTTATAATAATTCAACTTATTGAACTTTTCAATGGAGTCTCTTGTAAATTCGTAGACAGTTTAGTCTGCCGTTCTAATAGCTTCCTGATTAATTTTATTTTTGATTTAATGCATCAAACTTCCTTGTGGTCACGTGGTATGTCATTAGATAAAATGAATTGTGTAAAGGTTTCAGAACAGATAAAAAATTCCATACGGATATTTAACGATCTGTAATGCAGACGTTTACTGCCGCTCTAGACTTTATTGTCTTCGTATTTTCGTGTGAAAGGGTTATATGTGTGTGAGTGTGTATGTGTGTGTGAGTGTGTATGT
>NC_142945.1:3203268-3208268 GCF_046866305.1 Octopus bimaculoides
TATATATATACATATATATACATATATACGTATATATATACATACATTTATACATACACACACACACACACACACACACACACACACATATATATATATATATATATATATATATATATATATATATATATATATATATACGACGGGCTTCTTTCTGTTTCCGTCTACCAAATCGGCTCACAGACGTGTCACGTAGTGGGACTGAACCAGGAATCATGTGGTTGGGAAGGAAGCTTCTTACAACACAGGCACGCATGCGCCTATAAGCCTCATATACATATACATACATAAAAACATACATATATATATAATATATATTTATATATATATATATATATATATATATATATATATATAAATGTATATATATGTGTGTTTATATATATATATATATATATATATATATATATATATATATATATATATATAATCTTTCTCTCTCTCACCACAATAAGAGATACAACAAACTAGAAGTTGCCCTCTCGAGAACCCCGCAATAAACGACGTTATAGCTCACGACGCTATGTTTACCTTTAACAAAATAAGATACAACACTTTAAAATATAATTAAAATACAATAAAATAAAACAAAATAAACAGCAGCTTGTTTTTTTTAAAAAATACATGTTTATTCATTTTTTTCCAAACCAGAGATGCTAATATCACTGTTGTAGGTTAAAGCAGCTTTGTATATTGAACATGTAATCAAATTTCTTTTATTCTTCGAGATACTGCAGAGATCAAACAGAAGAAATATGTAAGAAAGAACACAAGAAATAAGGAACAAGAGAGTAAAATATATTTGGCGGAATCGGAACAAGGAATCACTCTTGGAAACAGAAGATCTGTTATTTACCGATTCTTCAACTATTTAATTAAACATCCACTCGCGCATATATATATATATATATATATATATATATATATATATATATATATATATATATATATATATATATATATATATATATATATATATATATATATATATGTATGTATGTATACCGTCGTTGTCTGTTTAGTTTTCACTTAAGAGTGTTTTGTTGTTGTCAGCGTCGGTGGTGGTGGTGGTGGGGGCGTTTTTGTATTCTGTTTAAAACAATCACCTTCATAACAGATAAGGGGAGAAGATTATTGTCATACACCCAAGTGTATACATGCATGTATGAATGTATGTATGCACGAACGACTGCATGAATGAATGTATGTATATGAGTATGTTTGTACATATATGTGTGTGTATAAATGTATGTATATACGCACATACATATATACACATATGTATGAATATGTATATGTTTTCATGTCTCTTTCTCTCTCTCTCTCTCTCTCTCTCTATATATATATATATATATATATATACACACACATATATATTGTGGGGGGAGGGGCAGGTTGCGTGCTTGCCGAAGAATGTATGTACCGCCAGAAGAAAACAAAACAAGTCATAAGCACGTGTCAACCACAAAACAGTGGCAAAGCTGCCGCAGCCCCACCCCCATCAACCCCCCCTACCACAACAACAACAACAACAACAATAACATAACGAACGTAAATAAGAAAACAAACTCGAAGCGCGTACAAAATTTGATTTTAATTGAATTTGAAAGCCAAACATAGTAATGAAGTAATGTGTACAGGTGAGAGGTGCAAGACAGGTAGACTAATGAAGACATGTATACAGGTGAGCGGCGAATGAGTGCTTGTCTAATAAAGTCATATGTACAGGTGAGAGGTGAAAGGTGTGAAAAAATAACCCAACAAAATATCATCTTTTGGAAAAAAAAACAACCCCCACCATCACAGAGTATTTTAAATAATATTTTCTGTCACAAAATAAAGAAATATAGCTTTAGAATTGTTATTGTTGCTGTTATTGTTGTCATATTGTTATTATTTGTGTTGTTGTTGATGTTGTTGTTGTTGGCGGTGGTGGTTATAGTGGTAGTGGTGGTGTGATGGTTTGACGCCTGCACCAACACAAGAACATTTTCTTCCTCGTCGTCTAGAAAACGCTGCATCACTATCCAAACAAATTTGGAAATTTATGGATCAAGAAGAATTAGAAAAATTGTGTGTGGGGTGCTGAAAAGTTCCTAGGTTGAGGGTGCTGAAAGGCTTAGTTGGAGGCCCAACTTTTCGATTTCCTTTATAGAGCTTAGAAAAATTTTGCAACCATGTAGTTTTAGGTTCAATCCCAGTGCGCACCACTTTGGACAAGTCTCTTCCTCTATACCCACTTTCTAAGTAATGCAACGTGAATGAATTATGTAGACGAAAACTGAAGCCTGTCATGGTAGTGTGTGTGTGTGTGCGTGTGTGTGCGTTTATGTATATATATATATATATATATATATATATATATATATATATATATATATATATATATATATATAAAGTAAGTACTGGAGGTCAATATATTCGATTAAAACAAAAATTTAAAAAAATAATAATTCGAGGTGTTGCTCTAGCGTGGCCGCAGTCTAATGACTGAAATATGCAAAATGTATACGGAGGTCAAATTAATCGAGTGAACCTTTCCTTCAAATTTCATGCTCATCTGCCAAACGTCAGAAATCAATAATTTTTAATAATCTAAACCGCTGTGACGCCATTTTTTCTTCTTCTTCAACTCTACTCAAATGCTACAGTTTTATCGCCTCGTTCTCGTGAAAGAAAGAACTTTAGCGCTTCTTCCCATGATTAGTCGGCCATTTATGGCGAAGTACTTTTAGTCGTTTATCATTATTTTCTCATTCTTTCCACGCCAAATTCTATTTTATTTTACTTCTCGTCTTAATAACAAGATTTTGTAGTTGAGGGTCTTTTCATATTCATCATCTTTTGTTTGACTTTCGCCATTTCGAACACGCAGCGATGAGAGTCGTGTTTCCCTTCAGTTAATGGAGAAGTAGAAAAATGTGCACCAGGCAGTCAGAGAGAAATATTGAAATATGTTTGTACGAAGGAATTGGTAATCAGGATTAAGTAGAAAGAGAGAAAGAGAGACAAAAAGAGAGAGAGAGAAATATGGCCCTCAATATTACTTTATCTACCTGTCTGTCTGTCGGTTTCTGCGCCTGTCTGTCTTACTGTCTATCTATTTACATAAACACACACGCTGCACACGCACACACACATACGCATATATTTATGTGTGTATATATATACATATATACATATATATATACGCACACGCGTACATACATGCATATGTGTATGAGTGTGTATCCATGCATGCGTGTGTGTGTGTATACACATTTTTTTCTACTATCCGGAATTGTTTCTGATGTTTTGGTAATTCTGACCATCGCTGCTGCTGCTGCTGCTGCTTCTACAACAACTACAACAACAACAATAACAATTACTACAACTACTGATGATGATAATGGTTAACAGGATGCTGATGGTGCCGCTGACGCCCCTGCCATCACAGTCACACTCCTATTGTGGAAAGAGGCGATGGTGGAAACTACTGAACATATTCCGAGAGCATTGTAGAGGACTTTCAATGAGTCTACACACACACTCAGACATACACACACACATATATATATACATATATGTACATATATATATATATATGGTGATAGGATGTTGTGTGTGTATATATATATATAATATATATATAGAGAGAGAGAGAGAGAGATAGATAGATATACATAGGTGTGTGATGCGGGTAGTGGTCTGGCTGGTGGCGGCGGGGTGCTAAACACAGTTTCCAGTAAATTAGTTAATCACGGGCTGAGTCCCTCTCAACAAACGATATAGCCTCAAGCTGGTTCAAGATGGCGACTTAGCTAATCAAGCTTCCCGCCACTCACCGCCACATCTAACGCCATCACTGCACTTTTTCATTGCTCATTTCCCTTTGTTTGTTTGTTTGTTTCTTTTTTCTTTCTTTCTCTCTTTTCCCCTTTATTCTCTCTTCACCACTCACATTCCTTTTTTCTTCTCATTCTTTTATTCTTCTCCTTATATTTTCTCCCTTTATCTTCACTCTCTTCTCCTACTTCACGTTCCTTTGTAATTCTATCCAAATTTTCGTTCAGTGTTCTCCCTCGTTCATTCGTTCTATTTTCCTTTCATCCTTTTATTTCCTTCATTATTCTATTCAATCTAATATTATTTTCTTTTTCCTGTTTTCTCAATTTCTTTCGTTTTCTCTTTTTCTTTCTCGCTGTCAATCTTCATTCTTTCTTCCCTTCTTCCTTCCAACTTTTCTTTCTTGCTTTTTTTATTACGTTGTTTTATATTTTTCTCTCTTATTCCTCATTCTGTCACCTTTTCTTCCTACCTTTGTCGTTTCCTCTTTCTGTTTTAACTTTCAATTTTTGGCCGTCCACTTCTATCATTTTCCATTTCCTCCGTTTCTCAACTCTTCTTCCTTCGTTCTCTTTCATTTTTATTTCGCCTCTCATTCTTTCTTTTCCTTTGCCCCAGTCTTAATCCTCACTTCCTCTCTTCAGCTTCAGACACCAATTGATTTTTTGTTTTGAAAATTTCAAATTTCAACACACGTATGATTAATCGTGATAATTACGAAAATCATAATAATTTGAGTGGAGAAATTAGAATTAAGAAGTTTCCAGCGCAGCTCCGATTATCCGAGATTATTTCTCACTGAGGAGCTGAAATCAAATCGAAACACCGGTGTCTGATGTTCCACTGACATCATTCTAAGCAAACTCTATATTTTTAATACACAAAACGCTTTGAAATATTTTTCTAAGGAAAAATATTCAACTAACACTGTTCAACGTTTATATACATACATACATACATACATACATACATACACATGCATATATATATAAGGCGCAGGTGTATCTTTGTGGTAACAAGCTTGCTTTCCAACCACACGGTTTTGGGTTCAGTCCCACTCTTCGTCATCTTAGGCGAGTGTCTTCTACTATAGCTTCTGGCTCATCAAAACTTTGTCAGTGGATTTAATAGAAGGAAACTGAAAGAAGACCATCGTATATATATATATATATATA
>NC_142945.1:3215768-3225768 GCF_046866305.1 Octopus bimaculoides
CCGAATGTCCCACACAGTGGGACTGAACCCGGAACCATGTGGTTGATAAGCAAGATTCTAATCACACCGCCACACAACTTGGCTGCTTTTGTTGTACCTTGAGTAAAAGCAAAATAAGTTACCAAAATATTGAAAAACGTTTGATTCAATACAATGATACATGAAATAAACTCCCAGTGAAAGCAGCAACCCCTTGCATGTATAGCTCGTACGCGGTGCATAAAGCAAATACTTCTCGGTTCTAAGATACATAAGTACGACATCAAAAATCTCTTCAAACAGAAAGCAATCTACGTTACAGTTAAGAAGAATTAATAATGTATTACATGTACTACAACTAATCATAAACGAGAGTTAATAATCTATGACAGCAACACAATGAAATTTGATAACAATCTCATGGCCAACTAATTAAAATTCTGAGATACGAAACAGCTGTCATGTGACTAATAGAACAATGTGGAATTCTGTTTGGAAACTTGGTAGATTGTAAACTTTGTGAATCTGGCCGTTTCATCGGGAAATACTACTACACTTTTTGGTTGGTTGACGATGCATCTGCAAAAAGAAACCATCACCTTAGGTATTCGAGTACTATTTTTTCCACATTGTTTTGCATTTATCTGCTAACTTATGTGTGTGTGTGTGTGTGTGTGTGTGTGTGTGTGTGTGTGTGTGTGTTTATGTGTATATATATATGTGTGTATGTCTGTCTGTCTGTATGTATGTATATGCACATAAATACACATATTATAGACATATATATATTAGTGACTCCCTGCAATTTGCGCTTGCTAGCATTAACATAACTGATTCCATTTTTATCTACGCTATTTACAACATTTCTGTTTGGCAAATTGCATGTGTTTGCTTGTGTTTGATGTGTGAGAATGTTGTTGGTGTTGTTATTGTTTGAACTGTTAGTGTTGTTGCCAAAAATTTGCCAAAATAGCTCACATTGGTTAAAGATTGTCCACAAAAGTGTTAGAACTATTTCCTCCAGCATGTGTGTTTGGCTGCAAAATATTTTTGCTCGATTTTTTTTTCTTTCTATTGTTTTCTTTTGTAATTTCTGTCTGCCTTCTTTTCTTTTTTCTTTGTGGGGTGAGGGTAGCGTCGTGGCAGTCTTTGTCCCTATGTCTAAGGGCTATTTTGAGCAGGAAAAATAACCATGTAAACCTTTGACATATTTTGCGATACAGAAATAAGCATCCAAAGAAAATAAGCAACAGACTGAGTGAAAGAGAGACCGTTGCATAAGTAAATCTTTCCAGACTTTTCAAATATAGCATCTGCACACACATACACACACACGTGCACACACATTCTATTCTCATTCTATTTAATATATATATATATATATATATATATATATATATATATATATATATATATTATATATATATATATATATATATATATATATATATATGTATATATATATATATATATATATACTTAATCAAATATATTCAATGAGAATACAGTATACTGAATTTCGAATAAGTGATCTTGGTAGGAAAATATCTAAAACCTTAAAGGTATTTAGACATTTAATAAGAGCCATTATGTATTATAAAGTAAGAGCAGGAAAAGTTACATCAAAAAATCATTGCAGAAGATATACGTCCAAAATAATATTGTATTAATAGATAAATATATAAATATATAAAGTATTACTATTTAAAAAAGTTCTTACGATCGTTTCATGAATAAATTGCCCTTCGAAATGAAATCTAAAATTGATAATCGTTATTAGGTAATACATCCACTCGTCAGAAAAAAAAGGGTGAATTTCCGTGTCGTCAGTCGAATGCTATTTAAAAATATATAGTAAAGATGTTGTTTAAAGATGTTACTGGCCAAGATGTGCATTGGTACAAACTTGGGCGAAAGATTCACCCTTTTTCTCTGACGAGTAGATGTATTACCTAATAATGATTATCAATCTTAGATTTTATTTCGAAGGGCAATACATTCATGAAACGATCGTGAGAACTTTTTAAATAGTAATACTTTATATATTTATATATTTGTCTATTAATACAATATTATTTTGGACGTATATCTTCTGTGATGACTCTTTCATGTAAATTTCCCTGCTCTTCCTTTATAACACACACACACACACACATATATATATATATATATATATATATATATATATATATATATATATATATATATACATATATAAATTATAATACAAAACGATGGAATGGACGGGCTTTACTGTAAATCACTACAACTATTGCAGTGTATTAGTATCACCTGTTATATTTTGAGTGCTCCATATATTATACACCGTCTTGCATTAATTTGATCCAACAATTAAGGCGTGGGGAGCTGGCAGAATCGTTAGCACACCGGACGAAATGCTTAGCAGTATTTCATCTTTATGTTCTGAGTTCAAATTCCGCCGAGGTCGACTTTTCCTTTCATCTTTTCGGAGTCGATAAATTAAGTACCAGTTGCGTACTGGAGTCGATCTAATCGACTGGCCCTCTTCCCCAAAATTTCGGACCTTGTGCCTAGCGAAGAACAGAATATTATAACCACTTCCATACACACTACGTGGTACAATACACTTCGTCACAGCACAATATACTTAAGTGCACTCTACTGTACATACCAGAATCAGTAGTACCTATTACACACCCACACACACACACACACACACCCACACACACACACACACACACATGTGTGTATGTATATATACATACATATATATATATATATATATATATATATATATATATATATATATATATATATATATATATATATATATGTATGTATATGAATGTATACACATGTATTTATGCATGTATATCGGCTCATCTCAATTGTCGCTGCGGCTATGTCTAAAGTAAATGCAGAAAGCAGTTGATATTACTAATTGTAGTTATAAAGCTGTGACTATCGTAGATGTAGGCCTCTGCTGAGTAAAACCGCTTGGGAAATCAGTGTTTCGTATTGGGATGGTGATAATAGTAATAATAGTAATAATAATAATAATAATAATAATAATAATAATAATAATAATGATGATGATGATGATCATGATGACCATGATGATGATGATAATAGCAACAACAAGAATTAAATGATGATTGTAACAAAAACGATGATAATAATAGTTGATATTAGTAGAAGGAATAATAATAATCACCGATGATGATGATGATGATGATGATGATGATGATGATGATGATGATGATGATGATAATGATGGTGGTGGTGGTGATGGTGATGGTGGTGGTGGTGGTGGTGGTGGTGGTGGTGATTTCAAATGGTGGCAGAAGGCTAACATATTCGGGGATGTGTGGATAAGTCGATTATATCGACCCCCAGTATTTCATTGGTACTTAATTTATCGACTCTCCCCTTCCCCCGAAAGGATGAAAGGCAACGTCGACCTCGGCGGAATTTGAATTCGGAACGTAAAGCCCGACGAAAAACGGCTAAGCATTTTCTCGGGCGTAGTAAATACAAGGTAAACCAAAAGAAAACCAATATGTGAATTATTAATGCCGATAGGCAACATTCATCAATTTCTTGAAAATGGGGTCATCACCCCGAAATATTGAATACAAGGTAAGTCTACATTAATTCGCATATTTGTTTTCTTGTGATTTACCTTGCATTTACTTTGCATTGTTTTGGCCTTAACCACGATCCTTTATATAATATATATATATATATATATATATATATATATATATATATATATATATATATATATATATATATATATATATATATGTATGTATATATATACGCACACATATATTCGTCTCTAATGTGATATGTTACACACACAAGCGCGCGCCCAACGCGCGCCCGTACAGTCCCGTTTTACACTTCTCATTCGTCAGCCTATATATAACATCTCACGGGATTCCCCCTATTCACCATAACGTTCAAATGTTCAGGGGGGGAAATTTTCTTAGCACATAATTGATGTATTCCCACTCTATCAGTCTGCCTTTCGTCTGCCTGTCTGTCTGTATGTATGTATCTATGTGCAGTGTGTATGTATGTGTGTATTTATGTGTGTGTGTATGTATGTGTGTGTGTTAGTGTGTGCGTGTGCGATTGTGCCTGCGTGTTTGTGTGTGTACATATATGCTTCTATGTGTGTGTTCCCGGTTCCATTCGCAGGACATGGGTCGACTCAATGGCTGTAGAAATTTGAAAACTTCGCTTGCCTGTGATGTCACGGTGTGACATTGAATCGAACCCGATATCGCCTACTTGCAGAACAAACTTCTAAACCATTCACCAACACTGCGCATATATGTGCGCGCATCTGTATTTATGTACATGTGTGTGTATATATATGTGTGTGTATGTATGTGTGTGTGTGTGTGTGTGTGTGTGTGTGTGTGTGTGTGTGTGTGTGTCCAGAGAGAGAGAGAGAGAGAGAGAGAGAGAGAGAGAGAGAGAGTGAGCGAGAAAGAGAGAAACAGACAGATAGACAGACAGAATGACAGGTAGATAGATAGATAGACAGAGCGATATATATATATATATATATATATATATATATATATATATATATATATATATATATATATATATATATATATATATATAGATAGATAGATAGATTGATAGATAGATAGATAGATAGATAGATAGATAAATAGATAGATAGATAGACAGAGCGATATATATATATATATACATATATATATATATATATATATATATATATATATATATATATATATATAGATAGATAGATAGATTGATAGATAGATAGAGGTGAACATATGCAGCGGAGACGAGCAAAGCCTGGAAATGAAATGTGTACGTAAAACACCAATTAAAGACGGAATTATTAAATATTCATCGGAAGAAAATATATTCTCTGTAAAGACAAAATGAAGAAACATTTAAATATACACACATATTATATATATATATATATATATATATATATATATATATATATATATATATATATATATATATATACTACAAGAAACTTTACGTCTGCTGCTCAAACTCCGTCACCTCTATTCATCATTATCACCCTCCATCACAGCTCCACTACCACCACCATGACCACCACCATCGTCGCCGCCATCGCCGCCACCGCCGCCCGGAAAAATAAAAATAATGGTGATAATTGATCTTGGCGAACTCTCGTTTACACGCGGTTATCTTTCCGTATTTATTGTCTTGTCTCTGTACTTAAATGTGAAACACTTGAATGTTTTATTAAAATACATCGTCACATGACAACATTGTCAAATATCCTTACACGTACGCCATTTTGTTTTCTTAATTTTGTCGTTGTTGTTGATGTTTGTTCTCTCCACCACCACCCCTCATCCTCCCCCCACACACTTCTCTTTTTATTGTTTTTTGCCATGTAATAAACACCGTTGCCGTTGTTTGTGTTTGTTGCTTTCGTTGTAATCACTGTTGTTGTTGTTGCCGTATTTATTTTTATCTTTTCTTGTTGCTTTTATTTTCCTTGCTTTCGCATATTGTTGTTGTTGTTGTTGCTGTTGTTATTGCAGTTGCTATTATTGCTGTAATTGTCGTCAATGCTTTAGAAGCATCGTTGTTGTTGTTGTTGTTGTTATAGATGTTATTATTGCTCTGCTTAGATTGTTGTTATTGTATTTGGTAGATATTTCGTTGATATTACTGCAACACCAGAAGCAGTAGCAGCAGCAGCAGCCACAGTAGCAGCAGTATTATTATTATTATTATTATTATTATTATTATTATTATTATTAGTAGTAGTAGTAGTAGAAGAAGAAGTAGCTGTTGTTGCTGTTGTTGTTGGTAGTGGTGGGGCTAATTGCAGTAGTGGAGGTGCTGGTGCTCTCATTGTTGTTGGTGGTGGTCACAGTGTTGCTGTTACTGTTGTTGCTGTTGTACAATACCAAGAAAAACTAACACACACAAACACATTCATACATATTTATAAACATTGCTAATATCACATAAAGGTATGGATGATGTTAAAGGCTTGTAGCTGTGTTATTTCCTTTCAGAGCGATTCCCTTGAAGATGAATACTGTTAAGAGAAAGACACAGGGTACTTCACATTTGGGCGAAACGAAATCGCTCCGCTAGAGAACGAGAACGACTCCACAGGTCTTCCCATCCAATGACAATTAAATACAATTGTAAATATAAATACTTAGCAGTTTGGCAAAAGAAAACGATGGAAACGAAATTGGTCGTCTTCTGAGAACTGCTGGAAAGGTTGCGACGTAACGGGGAGAACTCTGAGGCGAAGATATCTAAGAGGAAGAGGGAGAGAAAGAGATCAAGAGAAAGCGAACGAGAGAGAGAGAGAGAGAGAGAGAGAGAGAGAAAGAGAGAGAGAGAGAGAGAGAGAGAGAGAGAGAGTGCTGGGGGTCTCTGATGTTCTTAGGTTAAACAGTCTTAAAACCTGGAATTGTCAACAGTTAGATCAAAGTAGGTAGAAATTCTTTTCCTTTTGTAAGCCAACATGTCGCAGTTAAGGATAAGATGACAGATTGCACGTTCTCCGTGGGGTCACCATGGGGGCAGTGACACTTACTGGACGAACCCAGATCACTAAATCTCAGTGCGATAGACAACAACGATATCGTAATTTTTGCGACGCACTCATTTGTTCTTTTAGTTGATTGTGAAGTCTAAGCGTCTTTTGACCATTCCACGGTCTCATGTAGCGTTGTGGTGCTGTTTCCGACGGCATGGACTTTGAGGTAACCATTATCTTTCAAGACTCAGAAAATAAGGTTTCTCGTTCTAAACGTGAACTACAGTGGAGATGGTGGAACTTTCAGCCTGGTGGCCATTTACGCCCTGCCACGAATTGGAAGGCCACATTTCTTCAGACGTCAAAAGATCTTTCCGAAAAACATCCCACTCATTAGACATCTGAGACGCACTCAGTGATTGTATGCCAATATCTAATAAAAGAGAGAGAGAGAGAGAGCTTCAAAGGGCTAAAAATCTTGTACTCGGGCCTTTCGTATTGTCTTATATGAAATGCCTCCACTTCCCGAACACATCAATGCAAATCGGAGAAACCACACTGGGCCATTTAGATTTTGCTTGGAGAGAGATTTTATTCTGTTAAATGACAGAGTCAGTATAAAATCTCTCGTTTCAGATTATTAATTACAAATTTATGATTTGCACCATAAACACTAACTGATAAGGACTCCTATTATTGGAAAACGAATGCAGCTTTTCTGGTCCCGAAAAATTTTCAGGGATTAGATTATCGAATTAGTTAAATGGAAATTGACAAATGCAATTATTAACAACAGGTAGATGATAATTAGAGCAATATCTGTCAGTTTTATGAAAGATGTAGCAATAGGGAACAGCAAATTATAGAACGAGTTAATCGATTAAGAAGAGACAAACATGAAAGACAACGCTTACGGCGTGCTTGAGATGAGAATTGTTCTTGCACACTGATTCTTGGCTAATGGTTCTTGACCAATGACCCTTGACCTCTTCCAAGTATAAAGAAAATTTTGCCCTTCATGGTAAAGTGCGTGATTCTCTGTAGTTCTCTGCCAAACTATCAACGAGGAGCGACTGGCTGATGGCAAGTGACTTCGATAGCAGTCGACCATCTGAGGCGACTTCCGGTGGAAGACCTCAAACCCGATTTCAGCAGAAACAGTAGCGGACATATTAGTCAGTTGTGAGATGGGTAAACCGCCAGGACTGGATGGTCAGAGTTGTTACATGTCAGACTTATGGAATGTATTGTAGTGTGGCTGGGTACAAGATCTAGCTTCGATGGGGTCCTGGCCAGTTTAGTTTAAACTGTGCGACAGAATCGACGACTGCTATTGGTTTTGATCCCATTTTCAGTGACGGGACCACTTCAGTGTACACCGGACAGAATGCATTTCGTCCGTTTTTACGTTCTGAGTTCAAATTCCGCCGAAGTCGAATTTACCTTTCATCTTTTCGGAGTCGATAAAATAAATACCAGTTACAAACTGGGGTCGATGTAATCGACATACCCCCTTCCCTGAATTTGCTGGCTTTGTACCAAAATACGAAAACAATATTTTTAGCAGACCAGGGTCCCACATAAGAAAAATTTTCGCTGTTATTTCATGCATTAGGATCAACCACCAAGTAGCCACATGGTTAGCTCAATCAGAATCCACCATCCCGTCCCCGCACATTCGAAGTATTAAAATCCTAAAGTGAAATACTATAAATCCCTTTGAGAATCGAAACAGCTTATCCTCGGTAGCCAGCCTGTGATCTAACCTATTGCACTGGGGCACCTCATTTCAGGCTGTAAGTAATAACGTTAATAGGAGCGTGATGAATATTTTATGGACTCCATGTTTGTTTTCTAAAGATGAACAATGGAATGAGTTTTTTGTGGGGGATGTGTGGGTGGGGGAGAGAGAGGGATCGGGCAGGGGGTGGGTGGGGGTGCTATCACTTTTTAACTTTTGTTGTTGTTGTTGTTGTTCTTCTTCTTTTGTTTAGGAGGGGCGGGCGGGAAGAGTTTGTTTAAAAGGTACAATAAAACAAGTAGTATATGTGAGTGTGTATGTGCGCGCGCGCGCGCGTGCAAATTTATATGTACGCATGCATCACATACATACACAAGTACAAGAACAGGCATGCAGACACACACATACTCACATACACAAATTCGCACACGTACACACGCCCGCACGCACGCACGCACACACGCACGCACGCACACACACATTCACACACACATTCACACGCACACACACGTACACACACACGTACACACACACATACTCACAAATACACATTCACACATATACACACATACTCATACACACACACACACACACACACACACGTATGTATACACTTTACGTGTTTGCGCATGTATGTTTTGTATCTATGTATATATATATATATATATATATATATATATATATATATATATATATATATATATATACGTGTGTGCGTGTGCGTGTGCGTACGTGCTTCGTGCTAACATTTGTTTTTTTACCATTTTAATCTTCAGCCGGAAATTTCTAGTTGCCGCTCCACCCAAAAATTTCCCACAACACAATCTATACGTTCTTTTACAGACATGTACACACACACAAGCGCCCACACACACACACACAACACATACTCATTCACACTCTCTCTCTCTCTCTCTCTCTCTCTGCATCTCTCTTTCTGCCTCTCTGTCCCTTCTCCCCTCACCTTTCACTTCTCTCTTTCCACCTCCTCTTACCTCTACTCTATCCTTTTCCAGTACTCCTCCTCGTACTCTCTCTCTCTCTCTTCCCCCTCTTTCCCTTTCATTCTCCTCTCTCCTTTTCTTCCTTCATATCATCATACCAACTGTCTTCGTCTTCTATATACAACTTCTCTCTTTCTGTCTTTCTTTGTATGTATGTAGCTACGTATATATGTATACGTGTGTCCATACAGTCATACATAAGTATTCACCAATTTACTTATGCATTTTGTATGCGTGTAGATGTTTATTCATGCAAGTTTTATGTATGTATGTATGTATGTATGTATGTATGTATGTATGGATGGATGGATGGATGGATGGATATATATATGTATGTATGTATGTATGTATGTCATTATTCAGTTTATTTCAAGATTTCTTGCCAATGGAGAAAGAACCGGTTTCTAACCTAGATCCAAGGCTTTTTCATTTGAATTTCAACATCAAAAACAGGCTATTTTTACATGTATGTATGTATGTATGTATGTATGTATGTATGTATGTATGTATGTATGTATGTATGCATGTGTGTGTATGCATCACGCATGTATGTATTATGAATGCAAGCATGAATGTATGTATGTTGGTATGTATGTGTATGTATCAGGTATTTATGTGTGAATGTATGCATGTATGAATGTATGTATATATGTATCTATATATGTATGTAAGTATGTATGTATATGTGTATATTTTTATGTGTATATTTTTATGTGTATATTTTTATGTATGTATGTATGTATGTATGTATGTATG
>NC_142945.1:3238268-3240768 GCF_046866305.1 Octopus bimaculoides
GGAAATAGAGATAACTCGAATGTGGAATCTAAAAACAGAAACAATTCCTATCATAGTAGGTGCCTTAGGTATAATAAAAAAATATTCAGTCAAATACATAACAAAAACACCAGGACTTACAAATATATATAACATACAGAAAATTGCACTACTGGGCACTGCACACATTCTACGCAAAACACTTTCAATACAGTAAACATAAGAGCACCACAGCAAACCACAGCACATACCCAAGGCGCACAGAGCTGCGCTCGGTAGTGAAGTGAAAGCACGTTATAAAAATAAAACTACTGAATAATAATAATAATAATAATAATAAAAATAATAATAATAATAATACATCAATACATCAGAAAGTGATAAGTGCAGAATCTGTGGACAAAATGGTGAAACCGTATGGCATATTACCAGTCATGTCTTTATCACAGGTTTTGTTGGAGCTCCTGGAGTCCTGCATACGTAGCGGGTTTACTACCTGCAGCCTACGGTACCATGCTATCCGTTCCTTTCAGAGATCTAATCCTTTCCTGATTATTCTGGCCGGGCACACTATTCTAACTTCCTTTATATTCCTCTTGGTGCCTTCTGATACTGTTCCCAAGGACCCAACAATAATTGGCACTATCTCCACCATTATTATTATTATTATCCCTTCCGCCGAGGCCGACTATGTTTTTCATCCTTTCGGGGTCGATGAAAAAGATATCAAGCACTGGGGGGGTCAATGTACCCAGTCTAGCTCTGGGGTCGATGTAATCGATTATCCCCCTCCCACAATATTTCAGGCCTTGTGTCTTCAGTAGAAAGGATTATTATTATTATTATTATTATTATTATTATTATTATCATCATCATCATCATCATCATCATTATTATTACTATTGTTATTGTTGTTGTTGTTGTTATTATTATTATTATTATTATTATTATTATTATTATTATTATTATTATCATTATTATTATTATTATTATTATTACTATTATTATTATTATTATTATTATTATTATTATTATTATTATTATTATTATTATTATTATTATTATTACTATTATTATCCTTTGCATTTCAAAGAATATTTATTTTTAAACTATTTCTACAGTCTGTCGTTTCAGAAATTTCCCATCAATCTGAGCCACCTTCCTAACCCACCACCACCACCACCACCGCCACCACCACCACCACCACCACCATCTTCACCTTACGCTTCAACAGGAAGTAGAACCACCGACATCACAACTTCATTACCATCCATCATACAAGCAGAAAGGCTAACTAACGCGAAGCTTTTCAGGAATTATTTAGCCTATTAATACCCAAGAGTTTTACAATTTGACTGATTTTGAGAGAACGGAAGATAAAGAGGAAAGTTTGTTCAATTGTCTTCAGAATCTATTAGATTCTCTAGCAGACCAGCTGCTTTCCTGCATCCATTTCTGACGTTTTCACGGCAAATCTTGCTGTCGGTCAGTGAAGTCTATATCTGACTGAAGTGTGAGGAATTTTGCGATTGGAAGATTCTGTTCTGTTCAGTTGTAGAGTTCAGTAAATGAAGGTGGGAGATTTTACACGCCTGACCAACAATATACATACATCACTACAGCAGTACTTGCTTCCATGTGTGCGTGTGTGTGTGTGTGTGGACACGTTACCGGCATAAGTATCTGCGCACAGAGATATATGCATGTCTACATATTTACGTAGATGCATATACACACACACACACACACACACACACACACACACACACACACACACACACACACACACATATGTATATATATATATATATGTGTGTGTGTGTATATATATGTATGTCTGTATATAAGTATCTATCTATACACACATATATGTATGTATTAATATATACATACACGCGTGTGTGTATGTGTGTGTGTGTATACACACACACACACACACACACACACACACACAAAGAGTGGAAGCAAAAAGATATAGACAGACAGACAGACAAAAAAATTGCTGTAAAAGTTTCATATGTATATTTGATGTGGTGTATTTGATGTCCATTCTTCTCATTTGTTTCATCCACATAGGATATAGTCGTAATGCTGACTACCAGTTAACGAATTGTTCGCTGTCACTGACTCAATAGCTTGGTTAGATGAACTGAAACTGCACTACCATACATACATACATACATACATGGATGCGTGCATGAATAGAATGTCCTATTGCAGGATTCGTTAGAACCTAGGTTTTTCAACGTGTGTGACGCAAGGAAAGGTCGGGTACTGGGCGTACAATACTCAGGAACAATTAACGTTATTGTTAGCTGGGTGTATGTTGTAAGTGCGCATATATACACCTATACGTCTATCTATATATAATTACGCAGAAAAATGTATATATACACATAGGTACACGATTAGTACGAACTGTAGATTGTTTCCTATGCAGTGTGTGTATAAAAGAAGAACACAAATGGGGTTCAAAATACCCAACAGCTGTTTCGGTAACATTTTATTGATGAATTCTAAG
>NC_142945.1:3245768-3253268 GCF_046866305.1 Octopus bimaculoides
CTTACGTGCATTTATACGTATATACGTTCTTATATACACATATATACATACATATACACATACATGCACACCTACGTACGAATATACGTACATATATATATATATATATATATATATATATATATATATATATATATATATATATATATATATATATATATATATATATATATATATATATATATATATATATATATATATATATATATATATATATATATATATATATATATATATATATATATATATATATATATATATATATATATATATATATATATATATATATATATATATATATATATATATATATATATATATATATATATATATATATATATATATATATGGAGTGGTTGCGTGGTAAGAAGCTTGCTTACCAACTACATGGTTCTGGGTTCAGTTCCACTGTGTGGCACCTTGGGCAAGTGTCTTTTACTATAACCTCGGACCGACCAAAGCCTTATGACTGGATTTGGTAGACGGAAACTGAAAGAAGCCCGTCGTATATATATATATGTATATATGTATATATATATATATATATATATATATATATATATATATATATATGTATATATATATATGTATCTGCGTATCTGTGTTTGTACCCCCCCCCCCATCATTGCTTGATGATGCTGGTGTGTTTATGTCGCCATAACTTAGTGGATCGGCAAAAGAGACCGGTAGAATAAGTACTAGTCTTACAAAGAATAAGTCGTGGGGTCGAATTATCCGACTAAAGGCGACGCTCCAGTATGGCCGCAGTCAAATGACCGAAACAAGTTAAGGAATAAAAGAATAAAAGAATATGTGTGTGTGTTGCGTGTGTGTGTGTTTGTGTATTTATACATATCTACATATGTATATATGCATGTATCTATATATTTGATGCGTATACATACATTCGTACGAATATATATATATACAGTGCATGCATATATACACATACGTACACACGTATGTAAATATATACATCCACCCGTATACGCATGTTCATGCGAAAATACACATTTACGGGAAGCATATAAAAATGCATTCACACATACACACACGTGCACACGCACACACACTTGCACATATATATATACAAATACATACGTGTATATATATATATATATATATATATATATATATATATATATATATATATATATGTAATAATATACATTTTTACACATAAACATACAGGCATACATACATACATACTCATACCCATATATACATATAGATACATTTGCGGGTATATACATACATGCATACATACGTATGTACACGCCTTCATACATATATGCATACATATATACATACATACATACATACCGACGGACATATAGCATTCATTTACGCATTTACTCATCAATGTAGTCAAACACCAGCGATTGCATAGCGACCAGACATGCTAGAAATAGTAGCCTAATCACCCTCAAATCACACGCTATTGTATTACAAAACATCACCAAATTCAGCAATAAGGTTCAAACTTTACTGTATCTAACAATTGAAATGGATTGCTACGGCTGGAATAAATATAACCGTAGGCCTCGTCATCACCTCAAGTGCCGATCTGCGTGTATATATATATATATATATATATATATATATATATATATATATAATATAGGATAAAATCTTTATAAGAATTTATCAAGTAGTCAGCGTGAAAAAAACTCATAAGGAAAAAAACCCATTGTTTTTTTCCCGTAAATATATATAATTTATATAAGGGCATTACTATATAGTAATGCCTCACGCTTAGAGGGACTTAATAAGTCAAAACTACCAAAAAAAAAACTACCAAAAAAAAAACTACCAAAAAAAAACTACCCCCAAAAAAATTATATATATATATATATATATATATATATATATATATCTACATATATATGTATATATATATATATATATATATATATATATATATATATATATATATATATATATATATATATATATATATATATATATATATATATATACATATATATATACACACATATATATTTATATATATATATATGTATATATGTGTGTATTTATGTGTGTCCGTGTTTGTTCCCTACCCCGCCATCACTGGACAACCGATACTGGTGTGTTTATGTCCCCGTAACTTAGTGGTTCAGCAAAAGAGGCCGATAGAATAAGTACTTGGCTTACAAAAAATAAGCCCTACTCCAGCATGGCCGCAGTCAGGTGACTGAAACAAGTAAAAGAATAAAAGAATAAAAGAATATGGAA
The DNA here is from genome assembly GCF_046866305.1 of Octopus bimaculoides. Classification (NCBI taxonomy): domain Eukaryota; kingdom Metazoa; phylum Mollusca; class Cephalopoda; order Octopoda; family Octopodidae; genus Octopus; species Octopus bimaculoides. The sequence continues at coordinate 3,248,007 of NC_142945.1, forward strand.
AGAGTAAGGAAAGAGAGAGAGAAAGAGAGAGAGAGAGAGAGTAAGAGATAGAGAGAGATTGTATGTATATATATATGTATGCGTGTGTCTGTATAAATATACGTACAAGTATATATATATATGTGTGTGTGTGTGTGTGTGTGTGTGTGTGTGTGTGCATATATAAATATTTACACACACACACACACATATGTATACATATATATATACATACATACATACATGCATACACATATACATACATATATTATTTACATATTTATTAATTTTTTTTTATATTCCATATATATATTTCTGCGCCATCTTTGGTTACGCCACCCGACTCTGCTTTCCTGCCGACCCCAGCGCCCACCCCCATTATACTTGCTCTCCTCACTTCCCATTACCCAGTTCAATCAAGGTGTTCGAAATAGTCTTGGGAAAAGTTAGTGCCACATAATTTGATCTATAACTTACTGATTTCTGACATAAACCAAGAGAATTCAGTGGAATTGTCTGAAAATTTTGGAATATTACAGAAAACGACAAGAAGACTGGAGAAATTTAATCAATAAATATTACAGAAAGAAAAAAACTACAGATATTGAAAACTATGAAAGTATATATATGTGTATGCGGATATATGTATGTATGTATGTATGTATGTATGTATGTATGTATGTATGTATGTATGTATGTATGTATGTATATATATATATATATATATATATATATATATATATATATATATATATATATATATATATATATACAGATAGATAGATTTATTTATACGTATAAAGACATATATACGTGTGTATATATATAAGCATATAACTGTGAATATGCATGTATAATATATATAAATATATATATATATATATATATATATATATATCATATTTGAATACACACACACACATGTATATATACATACATACATACATACATACATATGCATATATGAATATTTATGTTGATATATATATATATAAATATTCATACATAGATATATAAATGACTCTATGAACGTATATGTACCTATAGATGAATATTTACGTATACATATGTGTATTTATAGGAATATATATATCTATATCTATACGCACATATGTATGAATATATGTGTGTGTGTGTGTGTGTGTGTGTGTGTGTGTGTGTGTGTGTGTGTGTGTGTGTGTGTGTGTGTGTGCATATATATGAGAATATCTATCTATCTATGTATATATGTATGTTCAACAACTCGGCTGATAGTCTGTGCTATAACTATGCAAAATAAACAAATAGGGATAATGGATCAAATATACAACATCAAGGAAATATGAAATATTTACCACAAATTTTTGCAGAACATCTTGATGTTTCGATGACTTTTCTACTCATCAGCCGGTCCTGAATTAAAGACGTTTACTGATTCAACATATATACCAGTTACTGACATCAAGTGAGGGTAGTGCATGAATCAACCAGGAGTGGACAAAGTAACGAATATGTCACTTCCTGTAACAGAGAGAAAAAAATACTGCGTTGGAAAGATAGTTTAAATTACTATAGAAAGATCAACGCGATATATATATATATATATATATATATATATATATATATATATATATACATTTATTCTTTTATTTGTTTCAGTCATTTGACTGCGGCCATGCTGGAGCACCGCCTTTAGTCGAGCAAATCGACCCCAGGACTTATTGTTTGTAATCCTAGTACTTATTCTATCGATCGTTTTTGCCGAACCGCTAAGTTACGGGGACGTAAACACACCAACATCGGTTGTCAAGCGATGATGGGGGACAAGCACAGACACACACAAATACATTTCCTTCTACCAAATCCACTCACAAGGCTTTGGTCGACTGAGAGCAACGAACAATACGATTAACAGAATTGCCACAGCACCAAACCGAATTCCTTGCAATATATTAATAACATACTGTTATTAATAGGTTCCGAGTTCGAATTTCACTAGTTAACTTAACCGTTCGCTCTTCGCAGATCCATAAAATTAAAATGCCGGTGACATAATGGGGTCGACACAATAGACTGTGACATTTGAAACCCCAACGTTTTGGGTGTTTTTGCCTAATTAAGAAGTCAATATTTTTAGCTACGACTCTTTAAATTATGATTTTTATCTCCCAACATGATTCACCTTTAATTTTCACCTCCTGGGACCGATAAAATGAAGAATCGAGTTCAATGAAATCAAGCATAAATCTCGATTTCTAATGTGTAGCATTTTGCTAACGGTGGTGGTGGGGAGAGGATAGCGGTGCTAGTGGTTGTGATGGTGATGGCGATGGTGGTCGTAATGGAAGTGTTGTTGGTGCTTGGAGGAGGTGGTAGTGGTGGTGATAGTAGTAGTGGTGGTATAGTAGTGATAGTGGTGGTAGCAGTGGTAGTGGTGGTGATGGTGGTGGTGATAGTTGTAGAAAAGTATTCTAATTATTGTCTGAAAATTTTACATTATCTTATTGCTGTTGCTGTTTAACCCCAGGTCATTAGTGATCGAGCAAAAGACCTACCATCAAACGCATTCCAACCGTGACCACGCTCATTCTTTTACTCTCTTCTTCCTTTGTACAAGAATCCCCAAGACGACATTATCAAATATGCCACTTTTTTCACGATTTAATAGGTCATTTTTATGATTTAAGGGCGATTTTGCTGCTATTTTTAGTCAATCTAGCGACCACATAGTGGCTCTCTCATTGTCCTACATGTTATCCCGTGGCTTGGTTAGTCTCTAACCTCCGACATCATTTATTTTTTCAAACAAAACCAACAAAACAAATAGGGTTCGTTCTGTTCAGATTTATGCCCTTCACAGAAGTCATTTTTGATGTTCTTAGATTTTTATGAGCAGTCAAGGTCGACACTGTTTTTTAATTAGGCGTTAGTTTATGCCTTTCACTAATCGCCATTGATATATTTACCTTTCTTGGAGTGTGGAGAGAAGAATTGCTTAAAGCAGACGACAGGATTAGCTGCCTCGCTGTCTGACGTCACTTTACTGCCGCACCCCTTGTCACCTCTCTATCTCTTTATATCGCTCACTCCAACCCCGCTCTTCTTTCTCTCTCAATCACTTATTTTCTTTCTTGTCTCTCCTTCCCATTCTCTTCTATGCATGCAATTCTCTCTCTCTCTCTCTCTCTCTCATTCTCACACACACACACTCTCTCTCTCTCTCTCTCTCTCTCTCTCTCTCTCCTCTCTCGCACTCTCTTTTCTTCTTTTATATCCTTCTTCCCAAACTTTCCATTCACTCCAGATCGCCATATTGACGCTATCACCACCACCACCACCACCACCACCACCATCACAACCACTACCTCCATAACCATCACCACCATTATCACTACCACCACCATCGTCACCGCCACCACTACTACCAGTAACCATGACTACACTTATCACTAACATCAGCACCACCACCACCACCACCACCACCATCAGCATCACCACCACCACCACCACACTGCCATCGTCATCATCATTATCATCATCACCACCACTACTACCACCACCACCACCACCACTCCCTGCATTACCACTGCAACAGACACCACCGCTGCCACCACCACCACCACCACCACCACCCTCCTCTCTCCACCCTCACCCATCCTAATAATGGGCCAGCTATTAAGTGCTGCCCTTCACACATAGTCACCTCGTTATGTTGCTGACGATGGTTCAGTCCCAGCCGACGACACAAATAAAATGTCATGTGACCTCTCGTAAATGGCAACGTCAATTACACCACAACCAATCAAAGCACAGTTTTATTACCTAATCATAGAGAGGGAAGTGATATAGTGACCTCTGGTGGTGGTGGTGGTGGCGATTGTAGTAGTAGTAGTAGTAGTAGTGGTGGTGGTGATAGTAGTGGTGGTGGTTGTGATGGTTGTGGTGGTCGTAGTGGTGGTGGTCGTAGTGGTGGTGGTGGTGGTAACGGTGTTAGTGGGATGATTGTGATGGTAATGGTGACGATACTAGTAGCGGTGGTGGTAGTGACGGTGGCAGTGGCGGTGGTGGTGGTGGTGGTGGCGTTGCGTGGATGGTTATTAGATGGCGGTGCTAACGCTGCTGATGAAAGCGGTGGTGCTCTTAGGCGTGTTGGTGGTGTTGAAGACGTTTTAATGGTGATGGTCGTGATGGGAATGGTGTCTCGGTCTTCTTTTATAAGAAATCTTTATTACAGTAGGCGCGGAAGTGGCTGTGTGGTAAGAAGCTTGCTTATTAACCACATGGTCCTGGGTTCAGTCCCACTGTGTCTTCTACTAAGGCCTTGCGCCAACCAAAGCATTTTCACAGGATTTCGTTGGCGGAAACTGGAAGAAACCCGTTCGACTATCGTGGGTTTTACGTTCCAAAATCCCAAGCGATTGGTGAAAATCCACGAAGTGGAAGCCGTACTGTGTATATATACTTTGTATATATTTTTTTTATTAGAAATGCAAAACACCACCCCACACTCGCCTCCCAAGTTTCATTTTCCATACAGTATGAGCGATTCTTTATTTACTCATCTACGTATTTTCTTTTAATATGTTTTAATTAATGTACTGTATTCTTATTTATTAATTCAACTAGCTGGCTCCGTGCCGTAAAAAATGACGGCTAATTGTAGTATTTTATCTGTAGATAAGGTACACAACCAAGTTTTTAGTTTAATAATTCTTTTATTACCAATTTTTTTGTGAAAAATCTATCTACAGTTAACATCCCTTGACTGCTTATTTCCGTCAAAAGAATTTTTAAAGTTTTCCTTCCTCCTTGTACGACTTGAGGCCACATAAAGCTGGCCGGGATTAAATATGGAAGCTGGCAAGAAAATAACTTTTTCGAAGCGACGTTTCCTTTCAATTGTGCTCTCCATTACTGAAACCAACCTAAACTCCTACGACTTAAAACCACATAAAGCAGTCTGTGAATTAGAGTTGATGTTGTAAAAACTCCCGATTCAAAATTTATTACATAAATTTCTTAATACAAATAAATCGGGGACACGTACGAACTGTTAAATGCGGCCGCAGTCGAATGACTGAAACAAGTAAAAAAAAAAAAATGATAAAAAGACGGGTCGTACGAAAACTGTCGAAGTTTCCCGATCGGTTCAGCTACGAAATAATGTTGTTGTTGTCGCTGCTGTCATTATTATTCTTACTGTTGTTGTTATTTAGCCACAGGTCAGCTCCCGTTGAACAAATCTTTAATCAAAAAATGTTCCCGATATCTCTCATCTGTCCTACTCTCGGACACTGTTTACCT
>NC_142945.1:3260768-3263268 GCF_046866305.1 Octopus bimaculoides
CACAAAAGATGCATGCAATATATACATACATATACACACACACATATGTATATATATATATATATATATATATATACATGTATATATATATATATATATATATATATATATATATATATATATATATATCTATATATATATATACATATATATATACATATATATATTAACGTATGCGAAAGTACGTTATTCCTTTCCTTTGTTTACCTTTCATTTTCCGTTTCCATTTTTTGAGGAATTTCATTTTACCTCTCTTCCTTTTGTTTTTTTGTTTTTTTTCTTTTTCTTTTTTAAGCGTTTGGGAAGAGAAGGAATCATGTTTAGTTTTGCTTTTGCAAGCTAAATAAATATTTTATCTCTCCTGTGTGTCATACCGAGAGAAAGAAACGTAAAACAAAGAAAGATTAGCCAGAGAGAACACACACACAAAACGAATACACATAACTATATATATATATACATACATATATATATATATATATATATATATATATATATATATATATATATATATATATATATATATATATATATATATATATATATATATATATATATATATATATGTATACATATATATATATAAATATATATATATATATATATAAAGTCAGTGACAAAATATAAATATAGTGCTTATTAACTTCTAGTTTATCTGAGTTGTTTATTTTTCTTTTAACAAAAAATGTCTTTAGTTTAAAAAAAGGAACGCCATATTAGTTTTTTGTTTAGAGTTTTTAAAAAAATCCCCCAAATAGTTCAGAGAAAGAAAATAAGTGTAAATATAACAATTTAATTGTAAATGTTAATATGTTAACATAAACGTATAAAGACGTGTTTAAACACAAGTGTTTGTGAGTGTGTAGGTGTGTGTATGTGTGTATATATATGCATATGTATGGAAACAAATTTAAATATAGAAGGCAACATATATGTTTAAATATAAATATTAACATTAATATATAAACACAAATATCATTATATATATATATACATATATATAAAAGATAAAATAAATGCATATTTAAATATAAATATAAACATTAATTTAAATATATAAAAAATATAAATTAGAAAATTGTAAACGTAAATTTTAATGTAGAAAGTAAAAATTAATATTTAAATGCATATTTAAATATATCGATACAAATTTGACTCTAAAAAAAAAACAGATTTAATTATTAAATTTAAATAGAAATTCTGGCGGACGTAGATATCAAATTTCAGCTGTAAGTGTAAAAGCTACACTTCAAATATATAATAAAAGAAATTTATATATGTGTATATATGTGTGTGTGTATGTGAATGTGTGCGCGCGCATGCGTGCTTGTATGTGCATGCATATGCATTAATTTACATATAGATTTTAAAATAAATATATAAATACAAGATTAATTATAAAAGCTTTATAAATACGATTTTTAATCTATCAAGTATAAATGTGAACATACATAAATATGTATATGTGTAAATATACGTATATATATAGATATGTATGTATATATATGTATGTATGTATATATATATGTATGTATATATCTATGTATGTATGTATATATATATGTATATATATATATATATATATATATATATATATATATATATATAGCTATTTGCATACATGTATATATATGTATATATATTTATATATGTTTGTATATGTATGTACATATGTATACGTATGCATGTGTATGTATACATACATATATATATATATATATATATATATATATATATATATATATATATATATATATATATATATATATATATATATATATATATATATATATATTCATGTCTATGTATACCTATATATGCATCCATATATATATGTCCCTGTGTCTCGCTATATAGAAGTTTGTGTATGTTTATATATGTACATTCATGCATACATGCTTACGGCCATATGTACGTACGTACGTACGTACGTATGTCTGTCTGTCTGTATGTATGTATGTATGTATGTAATGACTTACCATTTCATTCTTAATATGTTCAGGCTAATTCGAACGTGAATATCTATAGTCCCCGTTTGTCACATATTTTATTACTATAACCTGGACGTTTTCTGTCCAACAGGTACTTACTGTCCTCCATAGAGAGTGGTTCTTTCCCATTGGAGCAGTGGAAAAGTGCAGGGGAGAGAGCATTGAAGAAAAGTGGGACGATAATGGGATGGCCCAAAAGTGGGGGGGGGGCGATGTTTGTAACAAAAAACAACAACAAAATAATGGGTTAATTAGGTTAAGTTTCATTTGTGAAATACAATTGTTTTGAATTTGTTGCAGAAAGTGGTCTATGTTTGTGGTAGTGATTGGCGAAGAGGGGGGGGTAGGAATATGGCCTGGGTGCCAAGGGGACAGCAACCTTAAAAAGTTTGGGTATCATTGCTCTATAGTGTAGAGCTCTCAACGTTCTCAATCACATAAATTGTGAAATATGATGTCGTATTTGTGCCTTGCTATAATGAATTACCAAACATGATATCCTTGTTTTA
>NC_142945.1:3270768-3295768 GCF_046866305.1 Octopus bimaculoides
GTTCTAATATTTTTACGTACAGGTTCTTAGATATTAACAGATACATTTACAGATGCTCATATACCGATAGACTCATAGACACGCGCACACTCACACACACATACACGCACTCACATACATACAGATAAATACACAGATACGCTCATATACATACTCACAAATATGAACACATACAAACATATAGAACCAAATATACAAATACACACATGAACGTATGTACAATAGAACGTGTAGCTATATATGTGTAGGTACATGTGTATATACACATGAAAGTAGTGGTGATGGTGGTGGTGATGGTGCTGGTAATGGTGCTGGTGCTGGTGGTGACCATTATATGGATGAGGATGTTGTGGTAACGATTAGCGATGATAATGATGATGATGGTGATGATGAAGGGGAGGTGGAGGAGGGAGCACTAGTACCTATATTTCGTCCCGCACACAATTAGGGATTAAACTATATATATATATATATGAGTGGCTGTGTGGTAAGAAGCTTGCTTCCCAAGTGCATGGTTCTGGGTTCAGTCCCACTGCCTGACACCTTGGGCAAGTGTCTTCTACTATAGCAACGGGCCGACCAAAGCTCTGTGAGTGGATTTGGTAGACGGAAACTGAAAGAAGCCAATCGTATATATATCATAACTAACTAAAAATAGACTGAATAAGAGGTGAATCACGACAACTAATAGTAGTAACAGTATGTCTAACTTCATTTCTAAAGAAATTATCTGATCCTTCCCTCGTTTTTGACAAGCTAAAAAGTGCTAATATCTTCGACTGGGGGTTTCCCTCATTTTTACATTTCCCCGACTTCTTTCCTCTCTGATGACGGTATACTCATCTTATGGAGTCCTTACTCAATATGACGAGCCACGTGCTTGACTATTCTAGAAAAATCTGTAAGAGACTCTCTATGTTTATATTCTCTATCTAAATTAAATGTCCTTTTCAAGCGATGCCAAACGTCTTTACTTTAAAATCTATCTATCTATCTATCTATCTATCTATCTATCTATCTATCTATCTATCTATCTATCTATCTATCTCTATCTATCTCTACGCGCGTGCATACATACATACATGTATGCATATATATATATATGTTTGTGCATGTGTGTAGGTAATGTGTGTTTGTAGATAGGTAGAAATACGTTATCAAATTAGTTGTTTCTTTGTGTTTGCGTGATGAGGGAGATTCAGCTTCTATTTCTATTAGATCATACAACCCCGTAAAGACTCCATTTGTCTGGCAATGTATCTGTCTGGTCAGTCTTCCAGAACAAACTCCTCTTTAAGCAAAGAACAAACAATGAAACACCGTAGATTTAATGGCGTAATAACGTGTGTGTTAGGAACATATTATTTATCAATAAAACAGACGATAAAAACACTGGAACGTTGCCATTAGATAATATTTGTCAAGAATTATTGAGTTTAGGTTTTTATAAACAGAAGACAAACCGTCTAAATGTCTACGATGTATTCTTGTTAACAAGATTATCATTTACCTGGCTATTAATCTTTACTTCACGGTGCACGTATACATACATACATACACAGTATATTTTATGTATATATAAATCTAATATATATATATTTATATATATATATGCATATATATATATATATATATATATATATATATATATATATATATATATATATATATATAGATGTATATAATTTATTTTGTACATAAACTATAGTTTTTATGGCCTCTGTATTTTCTACATCCTATCTATTATATTTACAACGTCAGAAATTTTTGGTGGAACATGAAAGCCGATCACATCGAGTTCAGTACTTGACTGGTTCTTTCTTTATCGATCCCGAAAAAAGATGAACGGCAAAGTCAACGTCGACAGAACTAGAACTGAAAACGTAAAAAGCGGACGAAATGCTGATATGAATTTTATCCGGCATGCTAACGACTCAGCTCGCTCGAATTATTTATAATGAGAAACATGATTGTGTAAATTAGAATACTGTGTGACAACTGGCGGGAAGGATAGATAATAGACATCGATAAACACATTTCATCAGCCAACTTTTTACTCATAATCATTACAATTTCGGCACTTAGAAAAATTGGTATCATTCATCTAGAGAGAGACGGAGTTCACACAAAACTAGACGAATTGGAAGAAGAAGAAGAAGAAGAAGAAGAAGAAGAAGAAGAAGAAGAAGAAGAAGAAGAAGAAGAACGGCAGTGGGGAGAGAAAGGGGTGGGAGGGAGCGGCGGATAAGGGAGAAGAAATACGGGGGAGTAAGAGGAGGATGAAATGAAGTTTGTCGCAATACGATTCAAATATTCATCATCACCATCATCATCATTTTTATTAAGAAGAACAACAACAACAGACAATAGCATAACAATAAAGACATCAGAGCTATTGTTTATAAATATGAAACGACGCATCACAAAAATGCATTTACAAATAAATACATATTATTTATAGATAATAATATCATTTAAAAAACATGTAAAAACAGCCAAGAGAAGGTGTAAAATGATGAAGTATTTCGTTGGTATGAATTTAGGCTTTGGTAGTGATTGTCTGTTTTTAGTTTTTTTTTTGTTTTTGTAACTTTTTCACGGATCTTTGTAAAGTGTGTGTGGATGAGGTGAGAGAGAGAGAGAGAGAGAGAGAGAGAGAGAGAGAGAGAGAGAGATGCTTTGTTATTTTGATTTATTTAAAAACTGTTATATTTTTAATTTTATTTTATTTGATGGGGGTGGGGGGACGGGAATGTTATAGTGATATCTTACATTTTTTTCCTTTTAATTACGCTTTATTTTTTGCTTTTATTATTATTATTATTTTTTATTGTTTTATATTTATTTTTATGTTTGTTTTTCTGTTTTACTTTTATAAAGAATTCAACGGAAGAATCGAAATGGTTCGTTTGACTTAAAGAGGAATTACAGAAACAAGATTTATACGTGGGAAAACAACTGGAAATACAACAACTGTAACGACAACAACAACATCAACAACAACAATAACAAACAACTACAGTTGTATTATTATTATTATTATTATTATTATTATTATTATTATTATTATTATTTATCAAATCTTTAATCGCGTCTCAAAGACTGCAAAATATATTTTCCATCGTTTAGAACAATGATAACAAGATGATGATAATGATGATGACGATGGCGGTGATGATAATGATGATGGTGGTGGTGGTGGTGGTGGTGGTGGTGGTGATAATGATAATGATGATGATGATGATGATGATGATGATGTTCATGATAATGTTCATAATGATAATGATAATGATAATGACGATGGCGGTGATGATGATGATAATGATGATGATGGTGGTGATGGTGGTGGTGATGATGATGGTGGTAGTGGTGGTGATGATGATGACGATGACGACGACGACGATGATGATTTCTTTTCATGATTTTTTTCTTAAACAGAAACTAAAGAAAAATAAATTGTATTCGAAGAAAAATGGTATAATTAGAGAAAAGACACACACACACACACACACACACACACACACACACACACAAGCATACACACACACACACACACGAGAAGAAACGATAAAGAGTAGAAGCAAACAAAAAAACCGTCCCACCACACCTCGATAGAGTTGTGAAAAATTGGTGTTCATTGCACTGGAGAGAATAGCCGTTGTTGTTGTTGTTGTTGTCGGTGGTGGTGGTGGTGGTGGTGGTGGTGGTGGTGCTGGTGGTGGTGGTCGCACAACGGCGGTGGTACTTGTACTGTTAATGGTGATAGTGGCGGTGATGGTGCTGGTGGTAGTATTGTCGCTGCTATCGTCTGTGGTGGCTGATGGCGGCGGCGGTGGCAGCGATGATGGCGGTGGAGGTGGAGGTGGTGGTGTTGTTGGTGGCGGTGGTGGTGGTAGTATTATTGTTGTTGCTGTTATTGTTCTTCATGGTGGTGTTGGTGGTGGTGGTGGTGGTGGCGGCGGTGGGGGAATTGTTTGTGGTGCTGGCGGGTGCAGATGTCTTTGTTATGTTGTACTTTTCGTAAACCCCATTTATTACAATTGTTATTACACACACACGCACGCACACGCACACACGCCCACACACACACACACACACGCACACACGCCCACACATACACACACACACGCACACGAATTAATAGACGCAATGCAATCATAGGGCTTCCATTGATATTTAAAGCTTGTATGTATTTATGAGCAGATGTGTGTGTGTATGTATGTGTGTGTAATGACTGCGTTTATGTACGTTACAATGCGTTTATATGTACAATCGTAGATGCGTGTACACACGAGTACGTATATATGGGTAAGCAGCTTTGTACGCTGTGTATATGCACGCAGAAACAATTGCAGTTACAAGTTAAGTAAACTGGATGGTAAAAGTATACAAACATCGCCATGATAGATCGCTGACCACAACATTCAAATTTTTTTTCTCCATATTCTTTCTGTGAAAGAGCGTAGCTCGAAACGTTAAAGACTTTCTCTATTCCCGAGCGTTAAACTAATACATCCTTTTGTTGTTTACACCACCTGACCTCGTCTGTTGTTTGTTTTTCCGTAAATTCTCCCAATATATATACATATATATAAACTATGTGCATATAAATGTAAACAAACAGATATTTGCTTTATTTATTAGAAGCGTCGAAATGTGTAATCGACGATACAAATAAGATGGTTCTCGAACGCAGAGTTGCTGTTAGAACAGCAGAAATACCGGGCAACTCAGCATTCGAAAAGATATTATCTTCTTATTTGTATCGTACGATATATATAAACTTAGATATGTTTCGATCAAAGATTGGTCCAGGCCATGTCTAACTTAATAGCACCACCTGATAGGATTGTCTAAATCCTTTTTAAGTCAAGTTTTGTGGTATCATGGTCCATTCAAGTAGGGAGTTGTTATTGAGTGAGTTGTATCCAGGTATGGGTGGCTTATCTGGTATTCCTTGAAGAAATTTGTCCAGATTCCGTTTAAAGGTTATATATGTGTGTGTGTGTGTGTGTGTGTATGTATGTATAGAGTGTTTGGAGTGGTGTACAGATATTGTATATCGAGAAAGGAGGCAGTCAGCATTTTGGATAATTCTTTATTATTAGAACTTTCGTTCATCTAAACGAACTCTTCAAGATAAGAATTAAAATCAAAATGATAAAAACGAAAAAAAGAGACCGTTTTTTTGTTCTTTTATGTGACGTTTTTTGCTTGTTCTTTTATGAAAGTTTTTTTTTTTTTTGCTTTGTTTAGAAAAGGAGAAAATGTCACATAAAAGAACAAGGAAAAGGACTCTTTTTTTCGTTTTTATCATTTTGGTTTTAATTCTTATCTTGAAGAGTTGTAGGATGTGCTCTACGTTGAGCTCTCATCATTTAACGTCTGCTTTCCATGCTGGTATGGGTTGGACGGTTTGACTGAAAACTTGGAGCTGCACCAGGTTCTGATTTGATTTGGTGAGGTTTCTACAACTGGATGCCCTTCCTAACGTGAACCACTCTGAGTGTAATGGGTGTATTTTACGTGCCACTGACCTGACACCGGCCACGGCTACGTTCTCACTTGGCTTGACAGGTCTACACAAGCATGGTGTATCGCCAAAGGTCTCCATCACCTGTCACTGCCTCCATTATGTCAAACACTCAAACGGTGCTTCTTACGTGGCCCCAGCATGGGCGCCTGTCAGACAGCACTGGCATTGGCTACGACTACGATTTCACTCAGCTCAACAGGTCTTCACAAGCAGAACAGATCACCAAACATTTGAAGGGTGCTTTTTACATACCAGTTATGCGACACTGGCATCGGCCACGACTACGATCTCACTTGGCTTGACTCAGAAGTGCAATGAAAGCATATAATAAAAATAACACAAATAATAATAGTAAAGTTTTCTTTATTTAATAATAATATTAATAATAATAATAATAATAATTAATAATAATAATAATAATAATAATAATAATATTATTATTATTAATAATAATAATATTATTATTATTAATAATAATAATAATAATCATAATAATAATAATAATTATCCTTTCTACTACAGGAACAAGACCTGGAATTTTTTGGGGGTGGTGCTGGTGCAGGTCAATTACATCAACCCCCAGTGCACAACTGGTACTTCATTGTTCTTGAAAGGATGGAAGGCAGAGTTGACCTTGGCAGAATTTGAACTCAGAACGAATGAAATGCTGCTAAGCATTTTGTGTGACGTGCTAACGATTCTGCCAGCTCGTCACCTTCAATAATAATCATAATAATAATAATAATAATAATAATAATAATAATAATCCTTTTGAGTATAGGCACAGGGCCCGGAATTTTTTTTTGGAGGGGAAGCGGGGTATTAGTCAATTACAATGAAACCCCCCCCACCCCCCAGAGCACAACTGGTACATATTTCATCAACTTTCAAAGGATGAAAGGCAAAGTGGACCTTGGCGGAATTTGAACCCACAATGTAAAGATGAATGAGATGCCACCAAGCACTGTGTCTGATGTGCTAAGGATTCTGCCAACTCAACGACTTAAATAATATTCATTTCAAATTTTGGTACAAGGCCTGCAATTTCGGTGGAGGGAGTGAGGTGGATGAGTCAGATACATCAACTCCAGTACTTAACTGATACTTATTTTATCACTCCCCCCCCCCCACCGAAAGGATGAAAGGCAACATTGACCTCAGCGGAATTTGAACTCAGAATAGGCCTCTCTGTTATAGGCACAAGGCCTGAAATTTTGGAGGAGGGGGACTAGTCAATTTCATTGGTCCCAGTGTGTAACTGGTACTTGATTTATGGACCCCGAAAGTATGAGTGGCATAGTTGACCTCGGTGGAATTTGTACTCAGAACATAGTGATGGGTGAAATACTGCTAAACATCTCATCCAGCATGCTAACGATTCTGCCATCTCGCCACCTTCTTAATAATAATAATAATAATAATAATGATAATAATAATAATAATCCTTTCTACTGTAGGCACAAGGCCTGAAATTTGGGAGGAGGAGTTAAGTCGATTAAATAACAATTACAGTAATAATAATAATTAGGAATTAAATAACAACAATAATAATAATAATAATAATAATAATAATAATAATAATAATAATAATAATAGTTATGAGGATGAGTAGAAGAAGAGTTTTTATAAGAAGAAATAAAATTCAGATCAAAATATAAAAAGAAATTAAAACAGTAACTTGAGTAAAATTATCTCCCTTAGAAATTCCTTATAGCGTCACGCTCCTTTGTGCTGGAAAGTGTTATCCACAAACAACAGTGAAAACCACACGAACACACACACACACACATCGGGTGTATAGTATTGTGTAATACTCATATTTATATTATTATTATTATTATTATTATTATAGTTGTTTTGCTTCCTCTTCTTCTGCAATTGTTTCTTCTTCATTCGCAATAATTTTCAGAGAGATTCGCCAGTTCGTTAAGGCATTCTTTAAACTCGTCCTCTTCCAGTCCAGCAGCAAGAAACCTATGGAATCGCTTCAGGTTCACCTTCTTGGCCTCTTCGTACAGCATGCCGACCATCTCACCACTGTCTTTTGTGCTTTGCAAAGAACTCATCACCGGAACGGTGCTTACGACTGGCAGCAGTGGGGAGAAAAACAAAAATAAAATAAAATAAACATCATTAACTAGAATGCCATAATCACTTTCCACCACCACCACTATCATCATCATCACTACCACTCACCATCCCCACCGCCACCACTGATGTTCACTGAAGTAGATCCATCTCCCTTCCTAATGGTTTCTCTCTCTCTCTCTCTCACACACACACTCTTTCTCTCTCTCTTACACATACACACACTCTCTCTCTCTCACACTCTTTCTCCCTCTCTCTCATTCTTTCTTAGTTAACTCTCACCTTTTCTTGTGTTACTCTCCCTCTCTGTTCCAGTAGCTCTCTCTCTCTCTCTCTTTCTCCATCTCCATATCTCTCTCTCTCTCTTTCTCCATCTCCATATCTCTCTCTCCCATCCTCTTCTATTAGTTGTTTTTCATCCCTAACCTACCACACACACACACACACATCTGATGCAAGACAAGAAGAACAAGAAATATAGCAAAGAAGAAAAGCACAAAGGAAAGAAGGAAAGAAACAATATAGAATAAAAAGGAAGGAAGGAAGGAAAGAAGGAAGGAAGGAAGAAAGGAAGGGTGGAACAAAGGAAGGAAGGTCCGATAATGTTGTTACCTTGAAGTGGTGGACGTAACATTGTTGATATGAATCCTTGAGAAGTGATGTTTGGTGTGAAAATATGTGGAAATGATGACGCTAAATGGCACTGTGATGACACTGAACAACCAGCACTGAAAGAGACACAAACATTATACATGCGACATTACAAACCATACTCTATATATACGAGGATGATGGTATATATATATATATATATATATATGTATGTATGTAAGAAAAAAGGAGATGACAAAGGAACTCCATTAGCTTAGAACTGTTTCTGCTATATGCAGTGGACTTGTAATAAAGTGTGAGAGTAACACCTAATAGCTGCATCAGAGCCTCAGGTACTCAACTATGAGTCCACTGCATCTTATAATGGAAACAGCTGGAAGCTAATGGATTTCGTAAAATAATTTTTTATTCCTTTGTCATCTCAATTTCTTATTATTGCTCTCTACTTGACTAACGGTTCGTTCTGAGCCATTGTGTATTGAGTTCTACACCAGATTATTAGTATCGCAATGCCTAAGCGAAATTATAGATACATATATCATCATCAAATTATTAGACAGACAGATGCACAATCTACTCTTGAAAAGAGAGGCTTAACTTACTTTAACAATTTCATCTGGATTTGTTGCTCACTGAACGCCTATGGCATCATTTATATATATAACTTAGGAATACATTTATTATATAACATATAAAACAGAGATAAGATGTTATAAAATTTTTTTCTTTATCTTATAAGCTGTATTTTGTGCTCAATATATGACTTGAGCCTAACTGTGTTTCTCTAGCTCACTGTTTCTGTAGCTCATATCAGACTTACTTCAGTGAAGACGGCATAGTTTCGGACAGATAAAGTTTCAAGACATCGTCACGTGTGTTGCACTGGCTCAGCAAGGGAGCGAACTCTGCACTGATGTTGTCTCTGTATCAACGAAATACAAACATGACTGGAAACTAAGGAATCAACAATGACTGGAGTTTATAAATGACATGACAGGTTTGAGTTTTATTGTTAATGGGTAAGCTTGGAAAGGTACTTAGTTCTTTTTTTTAACACACACACACACACATATATACATACATACGTATACATACATATATACATACATACACATACATATATATATATATATATATATGTATGTGTGTGTATGTATATATATATATATATATATATATATATATATATATATATATGTGTATATATACACACATGCATATATATACATACATATATTATATATATACACACATACACAAACGTACTATTATTAATATATAGCAGAAGCGACAGTAACTCAAAGGGTGAGCGTTTAATGTGTTAGCACTTATCAAACATACATACACACGCACACTCACATACACACACACACACACGCGCGCACACCCACACGAGCACTCACATACACGCACGCACACACCCACATGCGCGCACATACACGCGCGCACGCTCACACTCACGCACGCACACTCGCACTCAGAGTATAGCTGCAGACAGAGCTTTTAGCGTGACCAAGGTTGATACTCACGATTTCGTCATTGATCCGGGGATTCCTCGTAATATGGTGGAGGTCATCCATGGCTTCGTTTCAGTATTTACGTAGGGACTGATCGGTGTCCAGGGCACCTGGTCCCCCATCTGCATCAGAGACTCAATCAGGGAGCTGTCTTCGCCCAGAGGGAACGGTATGGTGCTGCACAGTGCTGCCACCTACGCCACGGTTGGGGAATGAAAGACAAAGCGAAGAGAAAATATGCAACATCATTAGCATCATCATCATCCTCATCATCACCACCACCACCACCACCACCATCACAACCACCATCATCCAAGTAGGGAGCCTCTGTGGAGACCATTTGATTTGCTAGAAACTGCAGTCAAACCTCTCTCAAATCAGACACACTTCAATGTTTTTAAATGAAAATGAACACACTGAATGGTTTAATCCGCGATATACTATGACGGAAAAGAATACAGGAGGCCACGGATGGAACGTCTTTCATCTAGATTTGACAAGAATGTTAGCTGTCATTTCTAGCAGAAAAGAGCAACCTCACAGAATCTCCCTCCTTAGCTCAGTCTTTATGGGGGGAGGGGGTTGACCATTGAACAAGGTAGATAACTCTATGCTAGGGGCTCACATATTATCAGAGTTGTCTCCCTTGTTTTGTCTTTAAGCGATTTTAAATATCAATGGGAGTTTTTGTTTACTAATTACATAGAGAATCTCGGTTAATTCAAGTTTACCAATTCACCATAAAACATTTGGGAGTCCCCAGTGTATGTCTTCAATGCACAGAAGTATAAAACAAACAAACGAACGAAACTGATCATTCAATCAAACTAGCTGACATAGACTGCGTGAATATAAGATGGGATGGTCCTGGGTGGAATATCTTTGATCACATGCTTTATTCAACTGGGTCTGATACACCAAAAGGGATAAGGCTACACAACAACAACAACAGCAACAATAGTAATTATCGCAACCCTTACCTTGCGGCTCAGTGAATTGAACGAATGACTGACGTCCTTCATGTGGGTCTGTTTGTCACGTAATCTGTATGGCAAGGTACACGTGTCCAGGCTGGCCGCCAGGATAGCACTGGCATGGTAATCGAGGTGAGGCTGTCAAAGGGTCACCAAAAAAATATATAAGCAAAATAAAGTAAAAGACACACAATCAATAATCATCATCAGCACTATCACCATCATCATCAACATCATCACCAGCATCACTGTCCATATCTTCCTCATCACCATCATCGTTATAAGGTATTTATTCTAGTTTCCGTCTGTTTCTTTAGCTTTGATGATGATGTCAACAATGATGATGAGTATGCTGATGGTGATGGGTGGCAGCATTGATGATGGTGGTGGTGACAATGATGATGATATCATAATAATGACGACAGCAATGGTTATGATGAGGGTGTATATAATGATGTACATATTGCTGATGTATATGAGAGCATGTGTGTGTGTATATATGTATATATATATAAAAGGAACAATATGTAGAAGGGAGCAATAAATTGCGTGTCTCACCTTATAATTGACGTGTGGAAACTTCCGGTAGACAGGACTAGAGGAAGTGCTTGCGGACGGCCAGCCAGATGTGGACAGAGACAGAGGAACAAACAGGGAACTCTGCATGGGCAGTTGGTAATAACACAGGGCTGCATTAATTACGTGATGTCCACTACGGTCAGTCTGGCGGGGAGAACAGACAGAAAGAGGAAAGATTAGTTACAGGAAAATAAACCCAATGAAAATGGTATGGTCCCTGGGTTTCACTTACCTTCAGTTTACAGCGTTCACCAGTGTTGCTCAGCCTTTTTGGCCTTGCGTGACCCTTAAAATAAATTACATGTCTCAAGGAACCCCTACACAAAAGAAATTATATACCATATCTTTCTCATTTGTTTTTCATTGTAGTTCATGTGGTAAATACCATATATATAAATATATATATATATATATACTCCTCTTAGAGTTATTTAGCTCTAGATCAATTCTGTAAAAGCAGACTTATGATCAAAGGCCTTCCAGCCATGACCACCCCATCTGCTCATATTGTCCAATATATGTTTCTTTGTTGAAAACCAATAAAATGTAACCAGCAGTAAATTAGCTGCTATTTCTAAAAGAGCCACACCCACTAGGCCCCTATGGCTATATCAGTGTATTGATTAAATAAATAAATAAATAAAAGGGGTCAGGCTTACATTGGCAAAATTTGTTGGGGAGAGGCCAAAGGTAAGAAGGGATTTGCTGGAGAATTCGTCCTGGAGATATTCCAGAACTGAG
Source organism: Octopus bimaculoides (assembly GCF_046866305.1). Classification (NCBI taxonomy): domain Eukaryota; kingdom Metazoa; phylum Mollusca; class Cephalopoda; order Octopoda; family Octopodidae; genus Octopus; species Octopus bimaculoides. The sequence goes on from NC_142945.1 coordinate 3,282,816, forward strand.
GAAGCAGCCCCAGTGAATGCGTTGTGTGCGTCGACCAGGATCTGGAAACCCTACAAAAAAAAAAAAAAGGGGCAGAAAATCAGGGAAGAAAGAAAAAATTTAAAAATTAACAAATGACAAACTGACGGGATTAGAAAGACTGCTACACATGCGTGCACGTGTGTGTGTGTGAGTAGATGTGTGGAGGTGGGCATGCGTGTGTGTGTGTGTGTGTACGTGCATGTATGGATGTGTGTGTGTGTGCATGTATAGATACGTGTATGTGAGTTTGAGTATGTGTGTTTGGATGCATGTATAGATGTGTGTGTATGCATGTATGTGAGCACACGTGTATGTGTGTGTATGAATAGATATGTGTGTATGTGAGCACGCGTGTTTGTATGAGTGTTCAAACGGTGCTTCATACGTGCCGTATATATATATATATATATATATATATATATATATATAGAGTACAAAGATTATTTGATTAGTGTCCATATAAGTATTGACTTGAAGCCATAAACTTACTTGTAACAAGTCACATTCCTCAGTGAAATAGTGAAGTCTGTCCTCCATCTCAGCCCATGTGTCGGTGCCAGACATGGTCTCATAACCACAGCCAAACACATCAAATGGTTGTTCTTCACTGGAAAAAAATTTATTATATATATATATATATATATATATATACATATACAGGGTGATTGAAAAGTAACTCATTAATATATAATTTATAACTAACTCATTAATAAGTAATTTACAAGTATTCTAAAATACGAAAAGAAAAAGTCAACACAGGAAGGACAAATTTTAACAAATGTGTTAATTTGATGCACAAAAGGAAGGAAAAGAGCCTTAACGTTTCGGATATTAGTCATTCATCAGAAGGAAAATAAAGGAGGAGTGAGAAAAAAGAAAAACAGGTGCGGGTTTAGAGACCAAGTGAGTGTATATATATATATATATATATATATATATATATATATATATATATATATATATAGTTGAAATTTACAGAAAATCAAAAGATAAAGATGTGTAGAATGATCCGGTGGTGTTGCTGGGCTGGCTTTGTATTTTTTCATAGCTCCAGTGGTTAACGACATAATCTACTATATTTTTTGATTTGGTTGAATCTTGGTTGTTTTATTTTGTTGGTCAGTTATTTGACGGTAAAAAGTCATTCTAAAATTGTTTTTTAACGTAAGCGTGCCCAGACACATCAACCAAATCGACCGGGTGGAACCGGTCTTAGATGCTAGTCTTAAATATAAACAGAATAAAAGAAACCATGTCTAATGATAAAGGATGGTACCTTTTGTGGGTGTAATCATTAATAATGTTCACCGTTTTTGGATGGAGATGGATGTTGAGGAAATCAGACCAAACTTCAGTGGAATCATCCAAGTTGTAGATTTTGTTGCCAGAATCGCAGTTTTCGTTTCTGTCTGTTTCTTCCCTCTTGTTGATCTCTATAACCAGGATATAAAGACACCAGGGGTGAAAAGAGCAATAGTGGAACAACATATACAAATAAATACATACATATATATACAAATATATCATACATACACACACATATATATATCTCAGTTCTTAGAACCTCAAGTATTATCCACAGAACATACAAGCTTTTTCCAGACATCCCAGTTGCTTATCTTCCACATGGCTCCACTCAGGCTGACTCCCATCGCTATCATGTTGTCACGGAACGTACTCCACCACCTCTTCCTTGGTCTTCCCCTCCATCTGTTTCCTCCTCCTCCCAACAGCCACTCCATCATGATGGCAGCATGTTTCTCTTGCGGTAGTCGAAACACATGGCCAGTAAACCGTATCCACCTCTTAGTTCACCATGTGCTGCAAACATTCCAAGCATGCTCTTCTCGTCACCTCTTTGTTTCTGAACGTAGGCATGAACTATTTCCTGGAAAGTTCCGAGGATAAGATTTCTTGGAAAGTTCCGAGGATGAACTATTTTTTCTGGGAAAGATCTGGGAAAGGGATTTCCAGGAAATTTCCGAGGTTGAACTATTTCCTGGAAAGTTCCGAGGGTGGATTTCCTGTAAAGTTCCAAGGATAAACTGCTTCCTGGAAAGTTCCAAGGATGGGGTATCCAGCCAAAATTGCAAAGATAATTGGGAACTTGACTAAAGAAAGAAAACTCCGAATGACCCGTCCTTGTTTCTTTGTATCGTCTGTCTGGATGTTTTGCATTCTTGTTCCATTTTTGGTATTCCTTTTTATATAAATCTAGTGGCATACGTACACTTTGGTCTCATATATATATATATATATATATATATATATATATATATATACACACACACACACACACACATGCACATACATGATGCCATACATTCAAAAAAAAAAAGGAGATTTTTTAGTCTTACCTTCTGATGTTTCCATTTCTTTAGAATTCTCTGCAGATTCTGTTTCCATTTCTTCATATTCGCTGGGGACGTGGTAACATTCCTGGCAGAATATAAACAATGATAAACAGAGGTGGTCTATGGATCCTATAAAGCCACTAGCAAAGTCTTTCATCACCAAAGCTGTTGTTGGTTAACCTTAGGTCAACCTTGACACGGCAGGCACAGGATCAAAAGAATTCAAACCATGACCATCCCAACCTGAGAGTGGATCTTTAGGATATATCATATATAATGGGTCCTTGCCTTTCTTTTAAAAGAGAGTAATGATGTGATTTAAGAGAGAAAGAAAGAAGGGAGGGAGGGTGAGTGGGAGGAAGGAAGGAAGGAAGGAAGGGAGGAAAATCCATCTATCCATCAGACAGCAGAGGTCTCCCTCATTGGTGCTTACACAGATATATATATATACATACATAAATCAGTTAAGGTGTCATTTGAAGGAGAATTGACTGCTTTTTCTAGCAGATCTAGCAACAACAAAGAGCTTTCCTCATGAATCCATAACAGTGTAGGTAGAGAGAGGTGCTAGACTTTAAACAAGTTTACTACATTCAAACTTTGCTTGCGAAAACCTGTTGTGGCAAGTGAAATCAAAATCGCAGACGTGGCTGAAGACAGTACCGCCTGATTGGCACTCGTGCCAGTGGAACGTTATAAGCACATCCAAGTGTGATCGATGCCAGGACTGCTGACTGGCTCCCGTGCCGGTGGCATGTAAAAAGCATCATTCAAGCGTGATCGTTGCCAACGTCGCTTTACTAGCACGTGCTGGTGGCACATCAAAAACAACATTCAAGTGTGGTTGTTGCCAGTGCTGCCGGACTGGCTCCCATGCAGGTGGCACATAAAAAGCATCTTTTGAGCATGGCCGTTGCCAGTACCGCCTGACTGGCCCTCATGCCAGTGACACATTAAAGTACCCACTACACTCTCGGAGTGGTTGGCGTCAGGAAGGGCATCCAGCTGTAGAAACATTGCCAGATCAGACTCCAGTCTGATCTGGTGCAACCTTCTGGCTTGCCAGTCCTCAGTCAAACCGTCCAATCCATGCCAGCATGGAAAGCGGACGTTAAGCAACAATGATGATGATGATGATGATGATGAAACTATTCTACTTACAAAATCAACTTCTATAATAAATACTAAATCAACAAACAAGCCTCTAGGTGGTGGCTCAAACGCCTAGAAACAGCAGTCAAATCTCACTTCCAATAACAATACTAACCTCCTGTTTCTCAATGTCTTTGAGAAATTCATTCTTTTCAATCTTTGGTTTCTTATTCACAGTCACATTTCCATGCCTGGCAAGAACACAAGAAGACAAACCTAGAATTACAAATCTCATACAACACACCTGAGCAATGTGTATAACAAGACATACCTGAACAATGTATGTTGCAAGGAAGGGCATCCAGTCATAGAAACCGAACCAAAAGAAGCTATGGAACCTGGTCCAGCTCCTGGCTTTGCCAGTTCCTGTTAAGCTGTCCCACCCATGCCAGCATGGAAAACGGATGTTAACTGATGATAACGATGATGATGATGGTGTTCAAACTGTCTCATCTCAACAGAGAAATATTTACAAAATAGATAAATCAATAAAATAAAACAAAGATGAAAGTAATAAATAAATAAACAAAATGAAATTTTTACCATTCTGTTGGCCTGTTTTTCATCCTGAAATCATAAAGAGTGCCCTCTTTCTTTAAACAGTGTAAACTTCCTTTCAAGTCCCATAGAATAAGGCGGGGAGTAAAAGTTACCTGCCCCTGAAATTAGAACCAACCAACAGAGATTAATCATACACCACACTTCACAACATAAGACAAAGACACATCATAAGATTCACATCATAACACAAAGACACATCATATCTCGCAGCACACACTTAAGAGAAAAAAACAGATCGTAAGATATCATAACACAAAGACACATCATAAAAATTACATCACATCTCAGCACACACCTAAGAGAAAAACACTAACATATATACATCATAACACAAGGACACATCATTAGATAAACATCCTAACACAAAGACACATCATAAGAAATACATCACATCTCAGCACATGCAAAAAAGAAAAACAGCATAAGATATACATCACAACACAAGGACACATCATTAGATACACATCATAATACAAAGATACATCATAAGAAATACATCACATCGTAAGATATACATCATAATACAAAGATACATCTTAAGAAATACATACACATTATAAGAGAAAGACAAAGGGTTTTAACTGAACTAATTCAACCCAGTTTTTTAAACACGATACTTATTTTATTGTTTTTTGGGGTGTCTTTTTTTTTTACTTAACTAAGTTATGGGGATGTAAACAAACCAACATTGGTTATCAACCAGTGGTGTTGAGGTGACAAACACAGCAGACATATATAGAGATACACACACACACACACTACACATATATATATATATATATATATGAGCCTGGTGTAGCCATCTGGTTTCACCAGTCCTCAGTCAAATCGTCCAACCCATGCTAGCATGGAAAGCGGACATTAAACGATGATGATGATGATGATGATATATATATATATATATATATATATATATATATACATAGATATTCTGCATACATATCACTGGCTTCCACACAGTTTCCATCAACCAGATTCACTCTCAGGGTATTGGTCAGCACAAGGTGCTCCGCAGTGGGACTGAACCTGAAACTACGTGATTGCAAAGCAAGCTTCTTAACCACTTGACCATGCACCCCCCACCTCCTTTTTTTTTGTTGTGAAACAATAAATAAAATATACAAAGTAAAAGAAAACAACAAGAAAAGAAGAAAAAAAACAAACAGGAATATTCATGGTTTGTTATGGAATGATTTCTAGAATATATCTTACGTTCAAGTTTTTTCCCTCGCGGTACAGAACATCATGGTTGATTTCTGAAGGGCCACTCACTTTGGAGGGATCATACTCAAAAGAGGACTCCTGTAAAATAATAACAATAATAATAATAATAATAATAATAATAATAATAATAATAACAGGTTAGCTTGGGAGGTTAAGCAGTTGTGGTCAATGAAAAAGGTAGCAGTAGTACCAATAAATGTTGGAACCCTGGGAACAGTGAGCGAAAATCTCGAGAAGTATGTGGAAGAAATAGGGGCTGCAATAAGGGTGGGGCACTTGCAGAACACAGCACTGCTTGGAACCGCTTGAATACTCCAGAAGGTGCTTGAAAAATAAGGGGTGTTACCTTAGTTCACTGGTAGGGAATAGCTGACGCCGTAGCACATCTCCAACATTCGAAGCTGTGCAAAGGCAATAATAATAATAATAATAATAATATGAATAATCCTTTCAAATTTAGTGCCCATGACCAGTAATTTTGAGGGAAGGGGCAGGTCAGTTTCACACTGACTCCTGTACTTGACTGGTACTGTATTCTATCAAGCCCCAAAAGAAAAAAAGGCAAAGCTAACCTCAGTATTTAACTATTGTGTTTGGAATTCAAATCTGAACCTCCAGGGGCTCAATAAAAAAAGTATCAGTTATTTACTGAGGTCCATTCAATTGACATATAACCAGTGTTGGATAATTTTATTATCCTCGTTATCGTTATCCTGTTTAAATTAAATGATTGCCATTATCTCTGTTGGATAATCCTCGTTATCTGCCAGTGAACTAAAGGATTAAATGTTATTAAGGCCAACAGAGAGTGAGTGAAGGTCTAATTAATTATCGTTAGAAGTAACGAGTGAGATGAAGGTCTAGGCTAAGATCAATATTACCAATCATTATCACTCTGGATGTCTATTGATACAATAACTCTGAATTTCATTTCTTTTCATCTATTTTTAGATCCCCCTGCGCCTCCCCTTCCTCCTACCCCCATACCCAACTCATCCCCAGACAATCGTGTCTCACCCTTCGCTGTGTTCTAGACTTTGCCATCATCATCATCATCACCATCCCAATTGTCTTCACCAACATCATCTTACAGATGTTGTTTAACTTCTGTATTCCATGCTGGCATGGGTTAGATCAGTGGTTCCCAAACTTTTTTAGGCTGCCGTTCCCTTGACACCTAGGCTTCCTTCCATGCACCCCCACCCCAATTAACCATCACAAACATAGACCCATTTCTGAAGCAAATTCAAAGCAACTGTATTTCACAAATAAAACTTAGCCTAATGAACCCATTATTTTGTTGGTTTTTACAAGAATCGCTCCTTTTGGCAACCCTATTATCACCCAACTTTTCTTCAATGCCCCCTTGGAATTTTCTACCGCCCCAGGGGGGGGGGCAATACTGCCCACTTTGGGAACCACTGCGATAGATGATTCAAGAGAAGCTGGCAAGCCAGAGGACTACAGTAAGAGATGGGGGGGGGGGATAATGAAATTCTTTATTTCCAAATGCCAACCATCCTGAGAGTGTAGTGGGAGCTTTTTATGTACCACCGGAACGGGAGCCAGTCAGGCGGCCCTGGCATCGATCACATTTTGTTATTATTAAGCTGATATTAGGAACGTAAATTATCATGAGATTTTGATGGGAGTTTTTAATCAAGATCCCTGTAAAACAGGATCTTTGTACCATAGAATGAGGGACAATTCCAAGTGGTTTGTTATCAAAAGGTTAAGATGTTGATGGTGGGGAAGGGGAGTTGATTTGAGAGATATTTGGCTGCTCTTTCTAGCAAATTGAGCAACCATACAGGGTTGAGCTCAGACAAGTCAATACCAAATGAATTAACAGCATAATTTTGAAATCAATACAAACACAAGGAAAGCATTTTCACTGGTTATTAAGAGAGGGTGCTTTTTTATCTTTTTTAGGTGTTTCTTAATCGAATATAATATGGAATGAAATGAGGTGAGATAATCCCATTTAATTCCACTGTCTGTCGAATTAATCTGGTTGTAAAGGGATAGAGTGAATGAGGCATGTATGAAATTGATTCGGGGATTTAAACATTATTACTGCTAGCGTTAAATACACACACACATGAATATGAATATATATATATAGGCGTAGGAGTGGCTGTGTGGTAAGTAGCTTGCTTACCAACCACATGGTCCTGGGTTCAGTCCCACTGCGTGGCATCTTGGGCAAGTGTCTTCTACTATAGCCTCGGGCCGACCAATGCCTTGTGAGTGGATTTGGTAGACGGAAACTGAAAGAAGCCTGTCGTATATATGTATATATATATATATGTATGTGTGTATGTGTTTGTATGTCTGTGTTTGTCCCCCCAACATCACTTGACAACCGATGCTGGTGTGTTTATGTCCCTGTAACTTAGCGGTTCGGCAAAAGAGACCGAAAGAATAAATCCTGGGGTCGATTTGCTCGACTAAAGGCGGTGCTCCAGCATGGCCACAGTCAAAAGACTGAAACAAGTAAAAGAGTAAAAGAGTATATATATATATATATATATATATACATACACATATATACATGTATCTAAGACAACGAGCTGGCAGAACTGTGAGCACACTGGGCATCAATGAAATCAACTAGTCCCCTCCCCTCAAATTCCAGGCCTTGTACCTTGAGTAGAAAGGATTATTATTATTATTATTATTATTATTATTATTGAGAGAGCAGTGCATGCCATCAAAGTGACACTGGGGCACAAATATACGAAGCCCATTATACCCATCATGACTACCCGTCTGATACAGGTACACCAGGCACATGCATCACAACCATATGTGCACGACACGGTGATCTCATATCAAGATAAACAGCGTATGACCTTGCAGGTGGGGCCCTGTCAAAATTTTCTTGAGGTCGAGTAGCCCATCCCGCTCAAAAGGTCCCTGAATAAGGTTTGTTTAAGGATGTTGAACAAAACACCCATGTTTCCAAAGGTGAATTATTCAAACCCCAAAGAATTCCTCTCAACACATGGCTATGATGCTCCCCAACTACTTCTGCTCGTGATCAGAGATGCACATATCGTCAGCCACCAGGGGACATGCTCAACTGGTTACACTTTACATAAAAATAATAATTTTGGCACAAGGCCAGTAATTTCGGGAAAGGGTTAAATCGATTGCATTGGTCCCTGTGCTCAACTAGTATTTAATTCATCAGCCTGAAAGGATGAAAGGTAAAGTCGACCTGAACAGAATTTGAACTCAGAACGTAAAGACAGACGAAATGCCACCTGGCATTTTGCCTGGTGTACTGACGATTCTGCCAGCTTTTCACTTTAACAACAAGGAATTAATTGTGTACTGAGATCAAGGGTAATCCAAAACAAAAAATAATGTAATTCTGTTACAAGCCCCCAGTGAGGATCGAACTCACGACCCCTGGTTTACAAGACCAGTGCTCTCACCACTGAGCTATGGAGGCATGTAGTTCACATCGTTTTGAAATGTCAAGTATTAACAAACAAGCGCGTCAGGTCTCCTCCCTGTAATCACAGCCGGAAAGAATATACAAGACAGTCACAGAAACACTGAAGAACTGACGAGGTGGTCGCATCTGGAGTGCCTTTGATGATAGGGTCTGTTCGACCAACATACAAACCTTTGCACGATGTCTAACTAAACCCTTCCACAGACATCCTGGTGCGTGGGAGCCAAATAAAGCGAGAAGGGGGACACAAGACACTAGAATATTTGTGATAAAGCATCCGAGATGTTAAAGGAATTATTAATAGGAGAAGGTACGCTTGGAGCGGCGACATGAGATATAACTACAGGATCATGCCCCCTCTACTGATTCTGTTTCTTCAGAACTTTCAGAAAATGCTTATTTTTTTGTAACGAGAACTTACAGAGATATGTTTGAATCTTTCGCGACTACATTGACGAATATTTTTGTTTTTTTCGATGCCTATTAGAACATTCTCCGTACATTCCACTGCAGACATGGTTTCTTAATAACTAATTTTAAAAAAAAACAAAACATATTTGCAAATTATTATTTTGCAGAAATGTTTGCGAGAATCTAGACCGTGTAAGGTTGATATTTCGAATATACAAATCTGAGGGGAAAAAAAAGTTAAAGGAAATTCGTGGTTACCAAGTCGATGTGGGGGGAGAGGAGCAAGAGAAAGGCAGAACAGAATCGAAACACCTCGAAAAATATTTTTCATTTTTCTAGATCTTATCAGTATGACTATAATCTTGATTTTCGAAAATATAACTATGCAAAATGCCATTTCAAGAAATACATTTTAAAGATAGTTATGAAGAAACGGCATAACGATGCCAAAGAACCAATGTCAAGAGGCACGGAAATGATTAAAAATGTTTTAAAAACTGTTTTTTTAATGTTATCAACATAATTGTAATCTACACCCCCAAGAACGTATCTCTGTAAAATTCCAATAGAAAAGATGCATTTTTGAGACAGTTCTGAGGCACCAAAGTCGTGGGGGCACCGAACTGTGGTTATGTCGGAAATTCTTAATTTCTTCGAATAAAACGTTAAAATGGCACCGTTTTGTGACGATGCTTCATCAAAGTAGGTTTTTATCGATCAGGGAACGATTGATCATTCGATAGAACTTACCTGTATATTCCACCAGTGTGTTCCGACGTAATTAGCATAATGACCAAGCTGAAGGGTGATCACTTCCCTCGTTGTTGTCGCCATGCTTTAATTAAACAAATTAATTAAACAACAACATCAAGGGAGATAACTGAGGAAATAGTAACCTGCTAAATTTTATTCCGCAACTGCTGCCTCGATTGTTTTGTTTAACCCCAGGTCAAACCTGATCGAGCGACGGAACATATAATCAAAAGCCTTCTAACCGTAACCATCCAGTCTTTGTAGTTGTATATTTAAAACTGCTTTATCCATTCAATGTGTACTTTTCGTTATTTACGACGGTAGGGCACGAGATGAAGAATTTTGGCTGCTATTTCTAGCATATTCGCAAGAAGGTTCTGCCGTTGGTTCGGAAACCGGTATACCTACACATAAGTGCATCAACACCAACTGCCATCGACTTTGTTTCCTCATAACTTTTAGAAAAACGGGTCTTTTTAGATAATTTTTTTGCAAATCCCTTTCGGAGTATATAGATTACGATTATATCCAAATTTCGGTCAAACTAAAGGGTTTGACCCGAGCAAAAGTAAAAAAAAATTTTTAATAGTGTAATAGGTGTAAAACAACTTGCTTTAAACGAATATGAAAAAAATGCGCGCTCGCGAACGGGGTGGGGGGTGGGGGTGGGGAGAGGACTCGGAAAATTCACATCGTGAATGTTCCGAGTCGTCTCACCACAGCCAAAAATTCTTTTCTTAAATAGCGTAATAAGGTGTACAACAACATGTAGTAAATAAATATGAAAAAAAAAAAATGAGCGCTGGCGACCGTGGGGTGTATATGCATATACACACATATGTCTGTGTGATTTGCATGCAATGTACATAGATAGAGAGAGTGGGCTAGAAATAATTATATATAAATAGGAAAGGAAAAAAAATCATAATAAGGCAGAATACATATTTTAATATAAATGGGTGTGAGTCCTTTTGGGGTCGATAAAAAAAAAACAACACCACGGAGGAATCGATGTAAGCTTAAATAATAAACCGCGATATGGTGAAGGGTTACTGTATTTCACTTTACTTTTCGCCCCTTCAGGAGATCGATTAAATGCGTGTCACTTAAATATTGTATTTTAATCATTCAGCTATAACTTTGTTTTATGTAACTCTGTTCTTTTATGGAAATCAGCCACCAAAAAGACAGAATTGTCTGCAAATACAAGAGATTGCTGAGTTACCTCCCCTCAAGCAACATGTGGCCCTCACCTGTCCAGTGACGGTTGAAATTTCATTTTGTTGTTGTTGTTGTTGTTTTAATCATTGGACTGCGGCCATGCTGGGGTACCACATTGAGGAATTTCTAGGCGAACGAATCAGCTCCGGTATTTTTTAAAGCCTGGTACTTAATGTATCCGTCGTAAACGAGTGTATTCCGAACGTCTTCTGTTACACACTTTGGTGTAAACTCCAGACTTTCAAATCTGCCTCAACCTAATCTGGAAGGAGTTGTCTCCCCTCTAATGGTTGCCAACTTTGTGTACACCACATGAAAATTGGTTTCAAATTTTAGTACAAGGCCAGCAATTTCGGGGATGTGGGTAAGGCGACAACATCGACCTCAGTATTTGACTGGTACTTATTGGATTAACCTTGAAAGGATGAAAGGCGGGATCTTTTTTAAAACGGGGGCCACATTTTTCATTAACGAAACACTTTGAAACTTGGAACACTGGTAGAATGTGTCATATAAAACATCTTTTTCTCTTAGTCTTCTTAAAAAAAAAGAAATCCATAAATTATTCCATGTTAAAGTTGTCGTATTTCTGTAATTTCAACCAATCACTGACGTCCATTCAGCCGATATACATTAAGCGCCGACTACATAAACAAACGATTCTGAAACAATTAACCCTAACCCTAACCCTAACTCTAACCCTAACCCTAACCCTAGGGTTAGGGTTAGGGTTAGGGTTAGAGTTAGGGTTAGGGTTAGGGTTAAAGCAAATTTAAAATGAAAAAAGCAAATAAAACGAAGAATCGTTTGTTTATGTAGTCGGCACTTAATGTATATCGGCTGAATGGACGTCAGTGATTGGTTGAAATTATCGAAATAAGACAATTTTTTACATGAAATAAATTCGAATACAAAAATATTTTTCTGTTCTATAACACAAAATAGATAAGTATACGAAGTTTGAAAGGTCTTTCGGTACCAAAAACACTACGTAAAACATTAATGAAAAATGTGGCCCCCGTTTTAAAAAAGATCCGAAAGGCGTGCTCAGGAGCACGCCAAAACTAAAAAAAATATATTACATAAATCTATTAGAAGCCCCCAGTGAGGATCGAACTCACGACCCCTGGTTTACAAGACCAGTGCTCTAACCACTGAGCTATGGAGGCGCGCGGTTCTGTATCTTCTGAAATGTCAAGTAATAACAAAAAAGTGCGCCAGATCGTTCCCCAATAATCACAGCCAGGAATAACATCCGTTCCGTCCGTCTTACTCAAGAGTTATTCTTGAGTCGCCACTTATACTCTTCACTCAGCTCCACTCTGGCCCAGGGTACTAGCCCTTCCGTAGAGCACCAGTTAGAGCAGTCGTTCCTATGGTTAAGGGATACGGGACTCGGGTGAAGGCTGACGCCCAAGACACGTGGCAAAGCTGACCGCTGCTCGAATAGAGTTTGTTTTATAATCACTGGAGGGGGGGGGGATGACCTGTGGTTAAATAGCAGCATCATCACCACCATCACCATCATCACTTCTCCCATCACCATCCCTATCATCATTGCCACCACCACCTCCAACTCTACCACCATCACCACAATCACTACCATTATCATGACCACCTCCGCCGCCTCTGCCATCGCCACAATCAGCCTCACCGCCACCACCACAACCATTATCATCACCGTCACCATCACCACCAACAAAACCACAACCACCACCACCATCATCATCATCACTACCACCATCACCATTATAATCATTATTAGCAGCAGCAGCAGTAGCAGCATTATT
>NC_142945.1:3300768-3308268 GCF_046866305.1 Octopus bimaculoides
TATAAGTAACCGCGCAGTGGGACTGAACCCAAGATCGCACAGATGGGAAGTAAGCTTTTTAACCACACTGCCAAGCCCGCGCCTGCACATCCACACCTAGGCCTAATGTATCTTTCCTTCCGTTAAGACAAGATGTGATTTGAGGCAGATTTAGCTACTGTTTCTAGCAAACCGGATGATCATGGAAACCTCCCGTCCCCTCATCAATTTGTTGTCGTGGAGAAGTCATCGGGTTCACAAGTAGCAACAATAAGAGTGGATCTCTTTAGTGTAACACATCAAGTTGAACTTTGACCTCTGGACCTTCTCTCAAAGACGCTGTCACCATTAATGACCTCTCTCCTCCTCCTCATCCCTCTTCGTATTCCTCTTTCTCTTCTTCACTCCCACTGTTTACCCCGCCCTTCTCTTCCTACTCGCTCATTACCCCCCCCCCCCTCTCTATATATATATGAATTGAGATGAATTGAACTAGTTTCAGCTCACGAGTTTTGGCCGTGCTGGGGCACCACCATTTGGTGTTTCTACATAACTTTTACTTCACTAGTTCCATTCTGGAACTTGGCATTTGGTGCATGAGGGAGTCTGATGCCACTGCCCTCATTTGCACGTCCTGCTGCGAAGTTGGTTCATCTGGGACTCTTGACGGTAAGAGATCTAGTTTCGTTTTGAAGACACCGACATCCACCCCACGCAGGTCTGTCAGGTCCTTCAGGAGGATATTGAAGAGCTGTGGTCCTTTAAAGCCCGGGCTGTTGCAATATCTTGCCCTATATTTTAATGACTCTCTCCTATATTTGTAATTGTGGCTCTTTGTGTGGCGGAGGGCATATCTGAGAGGGCCATTATAAACAGTAGTGGTCCCAAAACAGTGCGCTGCGGAACAACTATATATATATATATATATATATATATATATATATATATATATATATATATAAATGTATATAGTTTTCCTTTTGGTAAAACATTGCTCTCTTTCTCCCTCTCTCTCCCTCCCCCTCTCTCTCTCATTCCCTCTCTCTCTCATTCCCTCTCTCTCTCATTCCCTCTCTCTCTCATTCCCTCTCTCTCTCATTCCCTCTCTCTCTCATTCCCTCTCTCTCTCATTCCCTCTCTCTCTCATTCCCTCTCTCTCTCATTCCCTCTCTCTCTCATTCCCTCTCTCTCTCTCCCTCTGTCCCCCTCTCTCTCTCACTCCCTCTCCCTCTCTCTCCCTCTCTCTCCCTCTCTCTCCCTCTCTCCCCCTCTCTCTCTCACTCCCTCTCCCTCTCTCCCCCTCTCTCCCCCTCTCTCCCCCTCTCTCTCTCTATATATATGGATCAAAACAGTTGATTCAAATTCGTTGGTACTCTTGAGTTTCAAGCATGATGCCAGTCGTCAACCATTTTGAATTTGAATGACAGAAGTTGATTGTTATTACAGTAAGGTGGGCTGTGATTGGTCGAGGAAGGTCACGCGGTATCGTGGCTTGATGTTGGAAAATGCCACATGGAGAACAGGAAATTTACAACATGGAGAACAGGAACTAGACTACGTGGCGGATAGAAAATCGGTCAGGTTGTTGGGGGTGGGGAAGTATATTGTTCTATACGTGCGTGAGAAGACTTGCTCATTTATGGCTTGGCGTGCAAAATCACACACACACACGAACGCGCGCACGCGCGAACTTACACACACTCACATGCACATATTGGTGTGAAGTCGTATTCAACACGTTCGAGTGCACTCAGACGAACTGTGAGTCCCGGGAGAGATTACTCTTCTTCGATACACAAGAGTGACTGCGAATGACGTTTCGCATGCGTTTCTGTGTCACCTGAATCCGTCAGCTACGAAAACCCACAGCGATCACTTGAGATTACTCACACGTGTTGACACTCTTCACGGATATAGGCCATTCAATACTGCTTAGCGTGACGTCACACACACATACATACGTACACACATACACACACATATATATATATGTATGTATATCTATCTACCTATCTATCTATCTATCTTGCCCAGCTCTTCGAAACGCCGGTGTTAAAACGGGGGTAGCTGATGAAGAAGAATGTTCTCTATGTGGCTTGTGTGTTTTCTCGTCTCTGTTTTGTTTGCAATGTCCTGTACCCAGATATGCACCTATACATACAGGTGGATGTCGGTATGCACATACCTGTACGTATATATGCATATACTCATTTACTATTTGTTTATATATATATATATATATATATATATATATATATATATATATATATATATATATATATATATAAATATATATATATAATGGGGGACCGGTTTATGGGGTGACCCTGGGTTTCTCGCTGATAAGGGGTTTAGCCGTACGACATATCTTTTCAGACCCGAAATACTGCTGGCCTGAGGTCTTAGGAATGTATAAAAAGAAAAAAGAAAAAAAAAAAAAAAACAAGAAACGAAGACGGGTGTGTAAACAATAAACAGATGTATTAGTTAAACACTCAGGAAGTGAGAAAGTCTTTTATGTTTCGAGCCTACGCTCTTTGATAGAAATAAACAGGGAGAAAAAAAAGGTCTAGTGGCAAACCTGTAACGGAAGAAAGCGCTAAAAATGTAAATAAAAAAATATATATATAATCATTCAACATTCTGACTACCTTGTTATTCTCAATACACACGCGCGCACACACACACCCAAACACATATATAGATTCAATATATATATTGCGTTGAGTATTCCCGTCCACTGTCTGACCCTAAGGCCTTATTTTGTTTGGTTATTTATATCAGTTCGTTTCTATGTTTTGTTTGTTTTCTTCTCCTTCCCTCGTATATCCATTTACTGTCTCGCTTTGAATTACATTTATTCCACATTTCTACGTTAAACTTCTGTATCGTCTTTTTGTCTGGTTCTTCATTTTCTGTCTCGTTACTTATTTTCTGACTCGACAATTCCCGGCGTCGTTTGCCGTTGGCGCCCCCCAATAGGGAATTCAATATAATCGCTTAGGCGCAAAACTGTGATAGAACGGCTGGCCGATAACTGATGAGGAATTGGCGTCCCTCCGTGTCTGTTGCTCGTTTGTTTGTGCATTTATTTTATGTTTTTAACTCACTGTGTGTGTGTGTATGTATGTGACTATAGTAACTCGGAGTTGTTTCACAATCTGATTGTTCCAACATATTTTTTAAACACTCGGTATTCTGAAAGCCAGTTCCGATTGAAGAAGACTCGGTCTCCAATAAAATGTATATACACTCCTTCTGTTATGTGTTGAGTATTTTTCACCATGTGTGTGTGTGTGTGTGTGTGTGTGTGTGTGTGTGTGTGTGTTTGCGTGTGTGTACAAGTATGTGTGTTGGATCTTTACAGTTGCAAAACCACTACAGACCTCCCACGAAGACAGATGAGATGATGAAAGTGGGTGTGTATTTTTTCCTGTGTATGTATGTATGTGTGTGTGTATGCATGTACGTATGTATGTATGTGTGTGTGTATGTATGTACGTATGTGCAGAGTTGTATTCGTTGTTAGACCCATGCACTTTACAACGCCTCCCGGACCGGTGAGTAGCGATGCTGACTCATAACACACACACACACACACACTCACACATACTAGTCTTACGAATATATATATGTGTGTGTGTGTGTATGTATGTATGTATGTATGTATGTATGTATGTATGTATGTGTGTGTGTATGTGTGTATATATACACTAATAGAATCACGTATGCGTGTGTGTGTGTGTGTGTGTGTGTGTGTGTATGTGTGTGTATGTTTTATTATTTAATTGCCGTGAAAAGATTACGTACAAGCGAATATTTTCAGCTCAATCCCTCCATGACCGCATGATGGAGATAACTAGGTCATCAGCATCATCATCAGCATCATCATCGCCATCATCATCATCATCATCATCAGCAGCAGCAGCATGCTAGAAATAGCAGTGAAACAACCCTTTAAATTATCTCTATTGTTTTAAAATTTTAAGGGAAAAACACATTCTACGATGTAGTCCTAGGTATATTTCGCCTTAAAGAAATAAACGGAACGGACATGTTGGGGAGATTTAAATTGCTTTTTTTTATCGTGCAACCTATTAGCCTGCCTGATCCAAGCTGACCAGGGGCTAAACGACAACAACAACTACTACTACTACTACTACTACTACTACTACTACTACTACTACTACTACTACTACTACTACTACTACTACAAACGACAAGTTTTACGTGAAAACGAAGAAAGAAAGAAAAAAGAAAAAGGTTAATGGTTGGCTCGGATCAAAGGTCGTGTGGAGTTTTGGTGATTCATGAACGACGCATCGAAGATATTTCTTACCTTTCTGCTTTTCTCACTCTCTCTTTTTCCTTCTCTGTCTATATACTTACCTAACTAGTCACCTCCCTACACACATACATACACACACGCACAGGTGAAAGTATGACGAGCAGGTGTATTAGTTTCACGCTCAAGAAGAAGGGAAAACGATTTTTTACGTTTCGAGCCTACGCTCTTCAGCAGAAAGAATTAAGAGGGAAAAATGGGGGAGAGAAAAACTATGCAGAGTTCAACGGTCCAACATGGCGAAATGACTGGAAAAAAGAAGCTGAATGAAAGAGAAATAATAATAATAATAATAATAATAATAATAATAATAATAATAATAATAATAATAATCAATGCCTACCTACAAAGAACTACCACGCCAACATATTAAAGAACGGCAGCTCTCCATTATGTCGTATATGCCAACAACAAAATGAGACCATCGATCATGTTGTCTCCATGTGCAGTCTGCTTGCGCCTACAAAGTATCTCAACAGGCATGATAGAGCTGCACAATATATTCACTGGGTAATATGCAAAAACCTGGACTTGCCCCATGATAAAAACTGGTGGGAACACAAACCACCCCCAGTACGTGAAAATGATCACATTGCACTCCTCTGGAACTTCACCATTCAAACTGACAGAAAGATAGACGCAAATAGGCCAGACATCATACTGAAAGACTTCAGACAAAAATCATGCCTCCTCATTGATATGACTGTCCCAATCGATATAAACGTATCTGTCAAGACCTACCAAAAACTGAGCAAATATAAAGAACTTGAAATAGAAATTAGCAAAATGTGGAATCTGAAGACGAAAACAATACCTATTGTCATAGGTGCCCTGGGAATGACAGCGAAACGGGCTGATTACTACCTAGCTCAGATACCAGGAAACCCCAAAATGGCTGAAGTTCAAAAGATAGTACTCATGGGAACTGCCCATATCTTACGTAAAATACTGTCTATGTGATCTCAAATTTTAAAGCAAACGCATAATTTTCTTATGGTTTCTTAAACATTCACTAGAACAAAACTATACAAATCCAAATATATGGTACCCTAGGCATAACACCTACATGAACTTCTAACTTGCTGTCTCTTGAGGTCTCTGGGTGAGACTTGGATCCAACTTGTACAAATGCAAAACAAAAATCAAACATAAAATAATAATAATAATAATAATAATAATAATAATAATAATAATAATAATAATAATAATAATAATAATAATAAAAGTAGCTAGACGTAATATAAAACGAAAAGTAAGAATTCAATTACCACTTAAAGTGACTGACGGTGCATTGTAACACCTACATTGCTAGAAATAAGGGTCAAAGACCCTTAGAGTCACAGACATAACACAAGTCTATGTACTGACAGGGGAGTTAACCTCCCAATAGCGAGCGAGGGTTCTATATTGGCAAGCGAATTTCGCTTGAAAATAAAGCTCATCAGTAGTACTACTTCAACGTTGATAGTTAAGTTAAACCCAACCGGTCAGTTTATAGAATTTACCGTCGGAATCCATTGCTGATTCAGCAAAATGGTGAAGTAAACATTATAAAATAGCGATGGTGGTTAGACGCAATATGAAACCAAAAAAGGAAGAATTCAATTGTGACTAATAATGACTGAGGATGCATTGTAGCACCTACATTGCTAGAAAAAGGACTCAAACACCCTTTTAGCATAAGCATACACACACATATGTGTATGGGTGCGTTGGAAACGAACGAAGAAAAAAATAAAGGATGAATACGGGAACATGGAGGAAAAAAGAAATGGTATTTATTCGTGTCAACGACCTCACACACACACGCACATATAGACACAGACAAGGCGATAGATAGATAGATAGATAGATAGATAGATACAGAGAGACAGAGAGAAAGAGAGACAGAGAGAAATAGAGAGAGACAAACAGACAGACAGAGACAAAGAGTCGATTTTAGATCGCAATACACCAACCTAAGACCCTTCCAAGCAAAGACACTAGTACACTCCTTCCCAATCTTCACAACCACCCCCAATAAATTCGTAGGAGGGAAGTGGAGGATTGTTTGAAGGTCCTTCGATCGTTTAATCAATCGGAGAATCACATGAATCGATGGCATCATCGCCAGCTTCATCATACGGTGTTTGATAAATCGGTCAATGGGGGATAGATAAGGGTTTTCACGATGACGTCAAGTGGTGCCAAGTGTGCGGGTGTGAGAGACGTAACATGTGTGGACGGATGTGTGTGTGTGTGTGTGTGTGTGTGCGTGTGTGTGTGTGTGCGCTCTCGCGTATGATGTCTATGTATATGTCCATATATAGATACGTACAAACGATCGGGAGCGCACAAACGTACACACACGTATATACATATATATATATATATATATATATATATATATATATATATATATATATATATATATATATATATATATATATACATATATATATATATATATATATACACACATATATAAAGAGAGAGTGAGGGGGGAAGGGGTTTTTGTATGTGTGCGCGTGTGTCCATATATAGAGAGACACGTATGTAGAGATACACATAGACACACACATGCTGACATAGAGGTGTGCGTATGATGCGCTTTTGCTTGTGACGGTGTACTGTCTGAGAATGAAGTGTGTGTACATGTATACGCCTGATGTATACGTCCATATATAGACACATACATACAGTTGCATATACATTATATAAATGTGTATGTGCGTGTGTGTGTGTATGCGCGTCTCTCTCTCTCTCTCTCTATATATATATATATAGTGTGTGTGTCACCTTAATCAAATGTAGATAAGTTACAGGTGTCAGTTTACAACACACAAACCACTGATAAGCATCTTTTTACACATCGGACTATTGTTTCGCGATTTGTCATACTCAGCAGCTTACGTTGGCTTTTTAACATCCACCTACACACACACACACACACACACACACACACATACACATACGCGCGCGCGCGCGATCGATTAACTCGACCAAAACTTTCTTCAACGCTGTGCTCCAGTATGGCTGAAAACCAGTAGTAGTAGTAGTAGCAGTAGTAGTAGTAGTAGTAGTAGTAGTAGCAGCAGCAGTAGTAGTGGTAGTAGTAGTAGAAGTATGGGGGCATGCGCTGTAACAGTGTGTCGCTACATCCACAATTTGTTGGTGATCCCTTAACACTGTTGGTG
>NC_142945.1:3318268-3330768 GCF_046866305.1 Octopus bimaculoides
AACATTATATATAGACACACACACACACACATATATATATATATGTATATCCATATTTATATATGACCTTCCATATCACTATATATGTTTTTTCTTACGATTGTTTGGCAGTTCTTCCTTTGAGAAAGATCTTTGCGTTCACATAATGGTAACAGAACAAGCGAGGGATTATTACTCTTTTGTCGGACAACTCGGTGCAGATTTTGGTAAAGGAACCATGAAGGACTACAACCACTCGGTAAACGTCATTACAATTAACAACAACAACAACAACAGCACCAACAGCGGCAACAGCAGTAGAAGTAACAGCTTCGACAGCGGCGACGAGGTGACCACCTCTACAAACACCACTAACAACAACAGCAACAACAACAACAACAACAATAAGAATAGTGGTGGCGGCAGCAACAGAATAATTGATTACCAAAATGTGGAACATGGACAGTTGTATTTTGACGGACCAAAGACACATTGCGAAAACGAAACCTTGGATTGTGTCAGTGAGAAGAACATCAGCCATGGCATTCTAACCCCGTCTGACATTCGATCCCTTGGCCTACCTGTTAATGGCTTCAGGGACATCGTTCTGTTTGACAACGATGATTTCGTGGCCATCTGTGAGAACTTTGTTAAGCTTTATTCGACGTCTGGCGACCTGTTGCACAAGATCGAACTGGCCAGCACACCTCTTTCCCTGTGTAGAGTGGGCGAACGTCGAGTTGTGGTTACCTGTACCTCGCGGATGCTGCGTTTGATTGCCGTCCACGTCGATGACAGCAACAACAACAACAACAACAATTTTAACAACAACAACAACAACAACAACAACGATAGCGGTGACAACAACAGCAGCTGTAGAACGTTGGTTCTCGAGCAAGAATTGAACACCGCAACCCAGTACTGCAGCGTAGCACAGCTCAGCTCTAGTGAACTAATCGCCGTCGGTCTTAACGCCCCCGTGTTGCACCGGCTCCTTTACATGCCTACCCACCTGGAAGTGCTGTCCACCCTGTATTTGGAGCAAGTTGGTAAACTGAACGTGCGCCACCAGCGGAGCTACCGTTGCGTGTGTGTCAGCGCCGCAAAGCAAATTTTTATTTCAGACAGGATGAACAATTTCCTCATCAGCCTCAGTACATCAGGCACCTGGAAGATCCCGTTTTTTTACAAGCCCCAGGGCATGGTTGTCGCTGGTTCTTTCTTTTATGTCATCCAGGGTGGAGGACTGAATTTGGTGTATAGATTCCGGCTGAATGGTCTTGATGCCTTCTGTCTCCTGCGCAAAGAACACGAGCTACTAGACCCCTGGGGCCTGTCTATAAACAGGAACAAGAAACTAGTGATTACATGTAATACCTCTGACTGCCCCACAGTCAGGGTGTTTACGTGACAGACGACCAGCAGCCTTGACATAATGCACCTTAATTTCGGTTCTTGACATTATGTAAACCACCACAACCTGCTGAAACACGCATGGATATATACGTATATATATATATATATATTTAATGCGTGCACATGAACACAAATGCACTGTAATAACGTATGTGTAATACAGGAACTGACAACGAATGATCCATTTTATTTAAAAAAAAAATAACAAAGTAATGTCTTCCAATTCTTTCGTTCTATATTGCTTCTGTATTAGTTTACATGTTTTACATAATCAAACGCAATTAAACAGATTTAAAACAACAACAACATAAACACATGCAACAATTCAAGAGGACACACTGACACACTGACATCAACACCATACATAATATACATACATACATACATACATACTTATATATATATTCACACCTACACATAAATATATATAGACATCTGCATACAAGTTTATCAAGTAACAACACGCTGTGATTTTGTACTCTATGATATATATATATATATATATATATATATATATATATATATATATATATACACCCATACTTCTTTATTTGTTTATTTCCCACCATCACTACCCCACCCTGATTCTTTCATATCACTGACAATATTTTTTCATCATACTTTATTATACATTTTCTTTTTGTTCCTGTTGTTCAGTTATATTTTTATATTTTTATACTTTATACATTATATATTTTCTATATACCCATTTAATTTATATACACATACATCCACACACTGCCTTCCCGGCACACAAATTGGACCAAACCTTCATGTTTTCCTTTGCAATTTGGTTTAAAACTAACTTTTGTTTAATCATACACACATGTATATAATTACATTTAAACACACGCACATACAAACATACATATACATACATATACACACACATATATGTGTGTGTGTGTGTGTGTACAATGATATATCTTTATACACATACACACACACATATCACTCAGCCATTGTGATACCAGTAACCTGGTGTATAAGTCTATGTACGTACATCTCTGAACGAGGCGTTTGTCGGTCGAGTTCAGAGCGGTTTATAAGAAAAGAGATGACGAATGCAAGTTTATATATATATATATATATATATATATGAGATTTTCAGAGGAAGAAGTTTTGATAGCGTATTGCAAGTTTCGATTCAATTATTTTCATCTAACCTACCGAAGGAGGCTACCAAACCCCAAATTCGAAGTTACTATCGACTTTTTCGTTATAAAAATAATTAAAAAAAAAATCTGATGTTCTACTAAATGATATTTGGTTTAAAACTAACTTTTGTTTAATCATACATACATGTATATAATTACATACATGTATATAATTACTTTGATGTTTATATGTGTGTGTATGTATATTTGTGTAAGTATATGTATGTATACGTACAGAAATATACATACATGCAGATAAACACACACATACACTTACTGAACACATACATATAGACATACAGTACAAAAGTAATTCAAGTGAATGATCGTTTCGTGCAAGCAATTATCAAAAATACTTGAGTTATTCATGTAGTTTTATATAGCCAATATCATTTCCATATTTGCTGTCTCTGAAGATCGCACGTATTGGATAATCGTCCAGTTATCCAATATCCAGTGTGAAACCGATTGGTAAAATCGGCAGTAATGGATCTATAATACTACATACTTTGGTTTATGCACACGCACACATATTTATTTTCATTTAGTGGTAGCACAGACTTCTCTCTGTCGGCGATGTTTCGGAAATGGTATATCAAAACTGAAATTTTGTTCGGCGATTTCCGCAAAAAATTATTTCGTTAATTTTTTTTTTCAGTCGAATCACTTATTTTTATGTATTTTTTTGTGTGTATGCATGTATGTGTTTATGAGTGTATGTATGTGTATATATCTGTGTTTATGTATGTGCTTCGTAAGTATATGTGTGTGTCTATCTGCATGTATGCATACTTGTGTATGTATACATACTTGTGTATGTATACATACATATACTTACACAAATATACATACACACACACATAAACATCGGCAGTTCAGCTGAAAAAAAGAAATTGAGGAAATAAACATTTTTTTATGGGAATTGCTGAGACAAATAGTTTCACTTTCGATATACCATCTCCGAAACATCCGCTTGGTGTCTCTACTCTGTTTTTTTTTTTTTTTTTTTTTTTATCCATCTTTATACAGATTAAAAACTTGGAGTAATGAATGCCTTACGACTCCAGCCTCTCTGAAAAGGTCTATGAAAACCTTTGTTTTCTATTCCTTCGTTTGTAAATTCAAACATACGCCATACATACATGAATGTATGTATATATATATATATATATATATATATATATATATATATATATATATATATATATATGATTTAAAAGTATTGATGTAATAAATTTTATAAAATTGGGTATTTGATGTCTTTTTCTTTTACTTTTTATTGATTGTTTTATTTCAATAATGAAGATGTCCGTGTTTGTCCCCCACCACCGCTTGAAAACCGGTGTCAGTGTGTTTACGTCCTCTTAATATACCGGTTTGGCAAAAATGACCGATATAATGAGTAACAGGCTTTAGAATATAAAATAGGTACTGGAATCGACTTGCTTGACTAAAATAAATTCTTCGAGGCAGTGCCCCAGCATGGCCGCAGTCTAATGACTGAAATAAAAGAATATATATATATATATATAGGCGTAGGAGTGGCTGTGTGGTCAGTAGGTTGCTTACGAACCACATGGTTCTGGGTTCAGTCCCACTGTGTGGCACCTTGAGCAAGTGTCTTCTACTATAGCCTCGGGCCAGCCTAAGCCTTGTGAGTGGATTTGGTAGACGGAAACTGAAAGAAGCCCGTCGTATATATATATGTATGTGTGTATATATGTTTGTGTGTCTGTGTTTGTCCACCCAACTTCGCTTGATAACTGGTGCTGGTGTGTTTACGTCCCCGTAACTTAGTGGTTCGGCAAAAGAGACCGATAGAATAAGTACTAGGCTTATAAAGAATAAGTCCTGGAGTCGATTTGCTCGACTAAAAGCGGTGCTCCAGTATGGCCACAGTCAAATGACTGAAACAAGTAAAAGAGTATATATATATATATATATATATATATATTTCGAAAGTATCAATTTTTGTTCTTTTTTGTTCTTTCAGCTTTGTCTTTCCTATGTTGTGTGGAAGTTCGAAGTACAGGTATTGCGAAAATCAGGGCAGAGTGGGTGGGTGGGGGAGTCTTTCATAGCAGGTGGTTGTGTGTAGGGTCGGGGGAATGGTGGTGAGCGTGAGAGAAAGAAGATAAACGCGGGAACCGATACAACAACAGCAACCATTGAGAGCATTCAATGAATGGAGGAAGAAATACACCACCACCACCACCACCACTACCACCACCGCCGCCGCCACTACTATTACTACTACCACCACCACTGCTTATACACCCACCATTATCCCAGAGGTAGAAACTTGTCCATTGTAGATATACAATGTAACTATCACAATGGGATAGTTAACAGCAGCAGCAGCAGCAGCAGCAGTAGTAGTAGTAGTAGTAGTAGTAGTAGTAGAAGTAGTAGTAGTAGTAGTAGTAGTAGTAGCGGCAGCAACAGGAGGAGGATTTTCGTCAGTTTCGTAGGATTACAATAATCCAGTCGATTCCTGATTGATTTGTGGAGTTTTAGAAGAGAGAGAGGGGGGGGGAGGGGGAGAGAAAGTGAGAGAGGGACAGAAATAGAGAGAAAGATATATATATATATATATATATATATATATATATATAGAGAGAGAGAGAGAGAGAGATAGAGAGGGAAACTTTTCGTCTTGGATTCTGCTAAAGGTAACCAAGGTTTCGGGTGCTTTATCCCTTTTTAAAAAAAAAGGCAGAAATGACTTTGATGAGATTTGAACTCGGAACTAATACCACGAAGTATTCAGCCCGACACGCTGACGATTCTGCCAAATTCTTTGAAACAATCCTTCAATTTAATCTATTTACACGGTGCCTGACGATAGTTGCACTCGCGTAGCTACAGTGTGTGTCGCCCGCGAAATTTTTTTCCCACGAGAGTTCCTGATCCCAGCAATGAACTCATTTGCATACAGCCAATCACAGCTCACCGTGACCTTGTTGTATACAAACAACTACGCAGAGGCAACCGTGCGGATAACGAAGGATCGGATCCGTTCAGCTCTCAGATTATGCCTAGATGCAAAGCCCAACATAACAAAAACAGGACGGTGAAGCTCATTGCTCACACGTGACCATCGTCTATCTTTCTTTTCCGCACGGACGTTCAATGGAGCGAACGCTATTTTTCTCCCCCTTCTATCTTTTCTCTTTTCAAAAAACAATATTTCTCACAACGTTCACTATTTTCCACTCGTTCTGGTCTAACAACCCTCCATGTTTGTTTTCGTTCGGTTTCCTTGTATGTCTCCGCTGTCCTGTTTTTGTTCCCAACTATGACCCTCTGCAAATCCAAAATTTTATTTTGGAATTTATGGGAGCAACTGTCTTCGAAGACATATTGTCGCTGAATGCTCGAAATGAAGAGTAGATAGACAGCTGACAACTGATGAAGGGTCAGTCTCTATGTTACTTGTCCTGTTTTCCTTTTTTTTTTGCTCTCGTTGTTTGCATATTTAACTCGTTTGTTTTTTTGTATTTCATGTTGTTTACACAGTTGGTGACGTCCTGTACCCATATATACATATATATAATTATATATACATATATATATATATATATATATATATATATATATATATATAGATATATATATATATACACATACATACATGTATGTATGTATATATGAACGTACGACGGGCTTCTTTCAGTTTCCGTCTACCAAATCCACTCACAAGGCTTTAGTCGACCTGACGGTAGAATAGGAGACAACTGCCCATGGTATCACACAGTGGGACTGAACCCGGGACCATGTGGTTTGGAAGCAAGCGTTTTACCACGCAACCACGCCCTTGTTTATTAGCCTTACGTAAAAAATTGGCCGAATGCACGAAACATTGGTTCAGACACGTAATACTGTTTACCTGTTTATGTTACTTATAAGTTCAGGGCAAGTGCGCACAGACACAAACAATCGTATGTATATGAATGTGTTGGGTGTGTGTGTGTGTGTGTGTGTGTATGTGTAGCTATGCCCACCCTGTACGTAGCAATGTTTGTTACCCTCTCGTTTACCGCTTGCTGCCGCTGGCTACCGCCACTACACTAAGGCATTCATTACACCACTACACTACCTCTTCCTCACCGAAGCACCTGTCGAGTTTTCTTCGACCCGGGTTGGAGTGACGGGTGGGGGGTCGTCCTTTGCGTATATGATAACCGATTGACTTGCGTCTCCAGACGAGGCAGACAAAAGATCGACCTCGGCGTACGTAATCTGATATTCACGTAAACCATGTTATAGACATATATATATACGTCTGGGCGCCGAAGTGTATGCGTGTGCGCATAAGTGTGTGTGTGTGTTGGGCGCTATATTTAGTAAGATTGCCTTATTTAATCACTTTATCTAAATGATTCGGGTCAGAGTTCAGCTAAGTCACGTTTTTCTTCCAGTCACGCACACACACACTTATGCGCGCACACACACACACACATCTGTACAATCACATATATACACGTATGCACGCACATACCCACACACGCATACCACAGACTCATACAAGCAAGCGCTTGAACACATTCCGCAAACAGACAGACGTACACACACAGACGCACGCGCACATACACACACTATATATATATACACACATTATATATATATATATATATATATATATATATATATATATATATATACATTATATATATATATATATATATATATATATATATATATATATATATATATATATATATATATATATATACATTTTAAATATATAGATGCATACATTTCAATTATATATGTGTATATATACACATACATTTTATACATACATACATACATACACACACACATATATATATAAATATATGTGCATACATATACATACATATATATATATATATATATATATATATATATATATATATATATATATATATATATATATATATATATATATATATATATGTATAGATATATACATATATATATATATATATATATACACACATATAAAATGTATATATATATATACAATTAAAAAACATATGTCTATATCTATCTATCTATCTATCTATCTATATATATATATATATATATATATATATATATATATATATGCCTTTTCATTCATCACACATAGTACAGTGCCTTCGAGAGCTATTTTTCGTCCCACCCTTATTTGTCAACAAACCTCGTTATTCCCACGGAGCGGGGTAAGACACCCCTGGGCGGAGTCTGTGAAAATTTAACAACAAAGCCAACCAACTGCCATTTACAATAGAATTTAAACAGCATCTAAACTTCTTAAAACTGTCCACCCCTAAAGCGAGCACAGGTGAAAGAAAATTGCGGTTTAGCATTTTTTAAAAGCTAGTTTGAAAACAACAACGTAGAATGTGATGATAGGTGGAGTCTCTAATAAAACTGCGAGTGGAGTGAGAATTCAGCTTTTGCCAAACGGCTTTTCAATCCGGGCAACACAGAGTTCATTCTATTAATATAAATATTTGTTTGAGTGTGTGTGTGTGTGTGTGTGTGTGTGTGTGTGTGTGTGTGTGTGTGTGTGTGTGTGTCTGTGTCTGTGTGCGCGCGTGTATATATATATATATATATATATATATATATATATATATATATATAATTGACAGGAAGGACAACAAAAGAAAGAAAGAGACCTCGATATTATGCAAATAGAGGAATTTATCTGTAAAAATATGTGACACTTATTCAGTAGCCATTATAAAACTCTGAGTTTCGGATGCCAGGGTGGGAGCCCACGCCAACATCTCTTCAGTTATCTGGCCAATTGAAAATTCCTGTGAAAAATCTATATACATACATACATACATACATACATACAGATGCATACATAAAAAAAAAAAAAAACGAGATATGTATGCGCAAGCGTGATTGTGCGGTAAGAAACTGGCTTCCCAACCACACGTTTCCGGGTTCAGGTTCTATATGTGACTGTTTAATCATGCCATGTACAAAAAAAGCCTTGGAACTTTCTGAATTTCTAAGTGGCCGTATTGAAGGTCATTCTGAAGGTGGACATTAGTCAGCATAAAATTGCAGAAAACCTTGGAATCCCGCTTTCTACAGTTAATAGAGTGGTTGTGCAATTCACCAGAGAGGGGAAGGAGTTCACATCACCTTTCCCAGATCAATCAGGGCCCTTTGACGATCCTTCTCTTTAGTAAGAGAAGTATGGAGGAAAACCCTCGTCGCAGAGCCTCTGACATAGCAGAACAAGTTGATGTCAGTCCCAGAACAGCTGTCAGGTATCTCCACAAACTTGGTTACTATGGCAAAGCAACAAGAAAGAAGCCACTTCTTCGACCAGCCAACATGAAGCGGAGAAAAGATTGGGCCAGTGAGATGGTGGAGAGGACACTAGCATTTTGGGACATAGTCATATTCTCTGATGAGTCCAGATTTGCTGTTTTTCCTGACAGTGGTCTGGAGACTCTGTGATCAAGAATTTGATGTGAAAAGATTGCAGCCAACAATGAAACATGGCAACTATTCTGTGATGGTCTGGGGAGCGATTTAGAGCAATGGTTGATCAGAGCTGGTGGAATGTGAGGGAAACATAAACTCAGATAAATATGTGTCCATATTGTAGAAAGGACTCCTTCAAATTTTCTCCAGTGGTGAAATGGTTAAAGAAGACTATTTATGGAAGATGGGGCTCCTTGTCACACGGCTAAAATGACCCAAGATTTGGATGAGAATGGCATTAAAAAGCTTCGATGGCCAAGTCAGTCACCAAATATGAACCCTATTGAATACCTCTGGGACATAACGGACAGGACACTTCATAAAAAAAACAAGAAAGCATCTCCAAAGCTAGATCTTTTGCGATTACTGCATGAAACTTGGCAAAAAATTCCACAAGAGAATACATGTCATCTGATCAGTAACATGCCTAATAGGGTCCTTGCATTGAAAAATGCAAAGGGCATCTCTACTAAATATTAAATATTCACATTATAACAATAAATGAATAATTTGAATGTATAATTTCAGATCTGAATAAATTTTAATGATTATAAGTGTGTCTATTTACTTCTGTCATGTTTATATATATATATATATATATATATATATATATATATATATATATAATAATAATAATAATAATAATAATATTATTAGGGACAAAATCTGTGTGTATCCACAGAGATACATAGATAGATACATACATATATATATATATATATATATATATATATATATATATATATATAATGTGTGTACGTGTGTGTATACTGTATATATGCACACATGTACATATACCTACTCACACAGACACACACACACACACACACACACACACACACACACACACACACACACACACATGCACATATATAGGTGAAGTGAACCCAGAAATCAAAGTTGGGTATAGATACGAATGATTCATGTACTCCGTGTACACATCACACCAGTGTGTGTGTGTGTGTGTGTGTTATATGCTTTTCTGTATATGGGTGAGTACGAGTTTGACTGTGTGTGTGTGGGGGGATATGGGGGTGTCAGTGTATTGTTTAATTAAGTTAAATTTGATTAATCATTATCTGTTTCAGTTAGTTCATAGTTTTAATCACATGTTTGATGCATCATCCACACACACACTCTCCCCCACCCCCACACACATACACCTACACACACACACACACACACACACACACACACACACACTCTCTCTCTCTCTCTCTCTCGCGCACACACACACACACATTGTCCGTGTATCTGTGTATGTATGTTATGGATGAATTACATACGTGTGTGTGTGTATATATATGTGTGTGTGTGTGTGTGTATGCGTGCGTGTGTGTGTGTGTGTGTGCGTGTGAGTGTGTTGGGAGAGAGAGAGAGTGAAAGGTATCTATCAGGTCACCCCATAAGTTCTTTCCGAATTTTGAATAAAGAAAACAAGTGATCAATAGTAACAAATGAAAGTGAATTACTCCTTTGCAATCTCACCAGATAGAGAGAAGAAACTTTTTCCCATGAAGTTCCCTTCTCGGTTGTGGTTGAGCTTTTTCCCTTTTACGAAGCCACTGTTTACGATGTTTAACATTTCGATAGAAGATCCATTTTTCGTCACCAGTCACAAGTCTTTCCAAAAAGGGTGAAATCAGTTCGCGAGAATGGAGAGAAGAGCAGATGTCAACTCGGGATTTGCGGTTGCTTTCGGACAATTCATGAGGTACCTATTTTCCGAGTTTAGGAACCTTTCCAAGTTGTTGAAGATGACGATGAACTGTTGTATGGTTTGAACTAAGCTTTATTGCCAATTCTTCAACTGATAATGCAAGATTTTCTTCAAGTAATACCCCAAGGAGCTTATCATCAAACTCAACTGGACGTCCTGTTCGATCTTCAAGGCTGAAATCTCCACTTCTGAATTTTGCAAACTATCTTCTGCAAGTTCTTTCATTCATGCATTCTTTCCCATAAACTGAGAGTATGTTTCGAGTCGCTTCGGCTGCAGAGTTTCCTTTTTTTGTACTCATAAAGCATTATGTACCTTAAATGCTCTTTAGATACTTCAAGTTTCGCCGACTCCTAACACACACATAAGGCAATAGATAGATAGATAGATAGATAGATCGGTAGATCGATAGATAGATTTTTTAAAATGCATCCTGTGTGGCTAATTCCTGTCACTCAGCTCCGACAGATTTCGATCTCAGTTATGGCTGGTTGGCACTGAAATCATTGTGGATCAAACACGTGACTCGTGCTAAACGCTTCGTTAAACCCCGCTTTGTTTATTGGGATCTGAGCGCTGCAGGGTGGTGTCCCATAATTTAATGAGAAGTAGTGTGGAGCTAATTAAACGCTGATTAGATTTAAGTACATTGGTTTTACGTAGCTCTCTCTCTCTCTCTCTTTTTCTCTCTCACACACACACACAAATACATACGCATACGAATACACACACGTGTATATAAATGTATACACCTTTGTTGATTCACTTTACCTGTGAGCGATATTGGAGTAATATCTGTCTGTCTGACTGTCTGTCTGTCTGTATCCATCTGTTTATCGGCCTGTTTGACTGTCAGTCTGTCTGTCTGTGAGTCAGGCTTTCTCTCTCACTCACTCCCCTTCCCTCTGTACCAGCCTTTCTAGAGCTTTCCGGCATTTCAGTCCTGCTTCCGAAGCGAGATTTTAATGATAATGCCCCAGTATGGCCACACACACACACACACACACACACACACACACACACACACACATACCGCCGAGGTTGATTTTACATTTCATCCTTTCAGGGTCGATAAATTAAGTACCAGTTGAGTACTGGGGTCGATGTAATCAACTATCCCCCTCCCCCAAATTTCAGGCCTTGTGCCTATAATAGAAACCATTATAAGGCGGCGAGCTGGCAGAATGGTTAGCACGCCGGGCGAAATGCTTAGCGGTATTTTTTCTGTCTTTATGTTCTGAGTTCAAATTCCGCCGAGGTCGACTTTGCCTTCCATCCTTTCGGGGTCATTAAATTAAATACCAGTTGCGTACTGGGGTCTATCTAATCGACCCCCCCCCCTCGCTTCCCCTAAAATTTCGGGCCTTGTGCCTAGAGAAGAAAAGAATTTCTTGTAATTTCCTATTTCTATGTAAAACAAGTAGCGAGGTAAATAAAAGATGAAAGGGAGATAACACAAAGAACTTGTTGCAGTTGTTTCCCTTCATTTTACTTCGCTGTCTCAATGGAATATCATTTTAACGTTGATTTTGAAATTAAAAATAAAGTTTTTTTTTTTTTAAGTGCAAATATAATTATTAGATAATTTATTTACACAATCCCCAAAACACCAATACATATACCTAGATCAAAAGGAACTGTTTCATCATAATTCAAACAGCAAAAGTGACGGATGGAATACTGCCCCAACATCCGGTTACCAGGGTTGCTGGTTCATCTACTACTACTACTACTACTACTACTACACA
>NC_142945.1:3338268-3340768 GCF_046866305.1 Octopus bimaculoides
ATCTGACATATATATATATATATATATATATACATCTGAAATATATATATATATATACATATATATATATATATACACACACAAAAGTAAACATGCAGTTATGTATATATATCTATTTACATAATATATACATATTACATATTATATAAATATTTATCTATCTATATATTAACTTATATCTTCCTGTCTATCTATCTATCTATCTATCTATCTATCTATCTATATGTATGTATGTATGTGTATATACACACACACACACACACACACACCCACATATATATATATATATATATGTGTGTGTGTGTGTGTGTGTGTGTGTGTGTGTGTGTGTGTGTGTGTGTGTGTGTGTGTGTACATAGTATATACATAAATATATCTTCCTGTTTATTTCTTTTCTCTATATTTGTTTCCGTCGTAATATTTATTGCTCATCAGACATTATAAGGATAAATACTTTCTATTCGTGACATATGTGATGCAGTACGTGACCTGAAACAACGTCGCCACAACTAAGAAATATTCACACATAGAAATAAAAGTCAACCCTCTTTTGAAAGGCAGGGTTTTTCTCTTTTCGTTATAGTTTCACCTTCTCGGCCACGCTGGGGCTCCGCATTGACGAGTTTATTCGATCGAATCAACCCCAGAACTTATTTCTAAGTCTGGTAGTTATTCTATCGGCGTCTTGTGCCGAACCCCTAGCGTAAGGGGGTATAAACAATCCGACTTGGGGGACAAATACAAAAACACATACACACATACACACGCGCATACACAATATATATAGATTCAGGTGAATATGGTACTTAAGTTTAGGTACTAGAATTTAGTACGGTATTATCCATACAATTTCAAAGTAAGGTGGTTAAAATCAAAATAAGTAACAAGGATATCCAGAGGTAATGCAGTGCGATCGTTTCATACAGCTCCGTTTAATTGAACAATGTAATCATTACATCAATTTAAAATGCAATGCAATCTTCAACTGCACAAAGACATAGAATTTAATTAAATTAGAACAGATGGACACATTAGTATACATACATACATACATACATACTTACATACATATATATATATATGTATATATATATATATGTGTGTGTGTGTGTGTGTGTGTGTGTGTGTGTGTGTGTGTGTGTGTGTGTATATATATATACATAATATATAAATATATGCATATATCCATACATATATGTACATACCTCTGCCCTAGGTGTACGGAAAATACTCGGCGAGAAATGGAAGAAAATTTGAAGAAAGAAGAAAAAAATCATAATAATAATATAATAATAATAATAATATTTTTTATTGACTACAAAGGGTTTACATTAAGAAAAACCTGATGGACAGTACACGACAAAACAAATGTGTGTGTGCGTGTATGCGCGCGCGCGTGTTCTTCTGAGGGTTTTGCGTGTAAACAAGATTAACATAATGGGGAAAAATAAGAAATAAAAAGATAAAAATAATATCAACAACAAAAATATAAATGATGATGATAATTGCTTCAAATTTTGACACCATAATAATAATAATAATTTTTTCTAATCTTAGCACAAAATCAGCGATTTTGAAGGGAGGGGCAATCAAGTACATCGCCTTCAGTATTTGCCGCGAACTTGGTTTTATCGACCCTGCAGGGACGAAATGCAAAATCAACCTCAGCAGGATTTTAAGGACTCTTTGAAGGAGCAGGGCCACTGTTATGACATAAGGTATCCTGGTCATTTATTGACCCGGCGGAACACATCAGCCCTTAGCAGATTTGACCCCGGTTAATTTCTTCCAGTGACAAACAGACAAGAGAAGAAAAAGTGAGCGGAAAAGAAGAATATACCCCAGTACAGGACTGGTACTTTATTTATTAACTCCGAAAGGATGAAAAGTAAGGCTGACTTTGGTGGGATTTGAACTCAGAATGTTGGCTGTTCGTACGAATATTGCAAAGCTATGTAACCGACTTTCTAACATAGTCTACGAAATTTGCCGCTTTACTGGATAACGTAATGGCGTATATGTATGTGTGTGTGTGTGTGTGTGTGTGTGTGAAAGTGTAATTGAGTGTGTAAAAGGTACACACCTTACGTGCTTCTCAGATCCCTCCCTCCCCCCTTTCATTCGATCCATTTTCGCCTTGCAAAGCGACAGCCAACCCTAAAAAGAAGTCCTAAGTGAGCTAATGAATAGGTATTTAGTATAGTAACAACAGCAACAACAACAACAACAACAACGACAACGACAACTACAATGATAATAATAATAATAATAATAATAATAATAATAATAATAATAATAATAATAATAGTAAAAGATGCCCAAAGTGAAGATTAGTCATCGTTAGTTTGGAGAAGACAGGTAAGAGGAAATTTTGAGGAAATTGATATGGTGTATGGGGTGGGGGGAAGGAGGGGGGAAGAGAAACGAGGAAGGAGAGCAGAGAGAGGAGAGATGATGAGAGAGAGAGAGAGAGAGAGAGAGAGAGAGAAGAGGAAGAGGA
>NC_142945.1:3348268-3355768 GCF_046866305.1 Octopus bimaculoides
TTTCCTTTAAGGGTCGGGGTCCCTTAGAAAACACAGGATAAGTCAATACTAGGCGAAACGAAACCACACTGGAATTGAACGAGAACGACATATATCAATATTTCACAGTATTTTCTGCTCATCAGCTCCATATTCTTACCTCACTTCCGAAATGAATACGAATTTCCAGCCAGACGTATATACAGATAGCATAAAATGTATCTCTCCAGGACGGTTTCATTTCCCGTAGCTGTGAAGCATACAGTGGTTTTCTTTTGACAATATACATCTTTAACGGGACCGCCCTCACATGAAATGGTGTTTATGAACGTATTCCATAACAGACGGATTTTTCTAAGTTTATTTCAGGACAGTATTTTTTACAGATTCGGGCAAAAAGTTTGTAGAATGCTATGCAAAGCTCATCCACAGCTATTGGCTACCTGATGTCATCATACAGTGGAAATGCTCCTGCTATTGAATATACATCAGAAATTCCATAGTATCCGTCTTCAATTCGAAATAAAAGTGCTTTCCCCATTGTTTCTGTTAAGTCGCTATGTCTATACGATGTGTATTTTGAGTTATTGAAATTGTAGCGATTGTTCAGTTTTCGTTTTTGTTCTACCGGTTCTTCCCATTGTTCTCGCATTCTGAAGTTGATTTGATTATATATTTTATTATTTAATTGTATTAATTTTTATTCCCAGAAAAAAATAAATCGACTTCACATTTTGAAACTCTAATATTTAATCACGGAAACATTTAGCATAAAATTATGTATGTATGTATGTATGTATGTATGTATAAAATATATATATATATATATATATATATATATATATATATATATATATATATATATATATATATGTATGCATGTATACATACATACATCTGTCAAAATGTTTAGCAGTGGAATCATTGTAAATATTTACATACATACATATATATTTACACACACACACACACACACACTCACACACTCACACACACACACACACACACACACACACACACACACACACACACACACACACACACACACACAGAAAGATAAATATACATATTGATACAAATGTAAAGATAGGCACAGATATATTTAAATTAGGGTTTGTTTTTCGCCCCACTCCACGATCTTCATCAGCTCCAGTATGTCTATCTTCACTCCACCCGCTCTATCTGATATAGGATCTATGACATACATACATACATACATACATACATACATACATACATACATACATACATACATACGTACGTACGCGTGTATGTGTATGTGTGCGAATGTATGTATATATATATGTGTGTGTATTTACATGTGTAGGCATGTACTTATGCATGTATGCACGTATGTATGTGTGTACGTATGTATGAGTGTATATATATATATGTGTATATATACATATAGGTGTATGTATATATGTATCGATGTATGTGTGTATATACACACACACACACACACACACACACACACACATATATATATATCCATGCCTGTATGCACAAATATATCTGTACACACACAAACTCACACTTGCACACACACACGCGCGCATACACACACATACACACACACGCGTGTGTGTGTGTACTTTTTTTTAATATAAAAACATTTATATATTATATCTAAGAGATACAGAGGTACATACTGACGCATGCGCTTCTTATCAGTCTTTGAGATGTCAACTCCAATGTAGATTGAATTTTATTTCCCTGTAATAAATACCACATTTATCTGCCCGTTCCGTCTTCATTTTCTCAGTTGGAGGGCAATCATTTTTAACTCTGTCTTGCTATCATAAATTCGAAATAGTTGCTCAATGGAATCTTGTTTAACAGATTCCTTTTCTAAATTTTATGTGTCACAAGATTGTTTTCAAGCCTCTGTTCATTTCTCTACTGACAAAAAACAAACAAACAAACAAAAAACAACCTTATATCAACGGTTATTATTTTAAATCGATTACAAAATACAATAAAGAAAGACGATGACGTCAGAGACTATGAAGCATGAGATCGTCTGAAAAAAGAATTCAAATTTTATTCTCTCCAGCGTCGTCTTGAGTGCTTCATCATTTGTACAATATGGAAAACATTCCATCGATAATTTCCAAACGGAGCCAGTTCCAAGTTCAGAAGCCACCTAAGGTTACCATCATGTCATTACGCCCTTACAAAAGTCGAGCTCACATTACATAACAACAATGCGAAACACTGCCTACCTTGCCTACCCAGGCGGCTCGTCCCTGAGTTGTAGCCATTATTGGCCCAAGCCATGTCTAACTTAACAGAATCATCTAGAGTAGACTGTCATGTCATGTTTTAAGACATCATAGGGAGTTTTAAGACATCAATTAAGACATCAATTAGGGAGCTGTTGTTTACCGAGATGTATCCAAGTGTTGGTGGTTTGTCTGGTATTTCTTGAAGGAATTTGTCCAGGTAGATTAAATATTATGGGGACATTTCTTTCTTTGAAGTTTCTTTCGGAAAAAATGCTAAATAATGTTGATATAAATAGTGAAAAAAAAATGTTTCGCATTGTTGTTATGTAATGTGAAATTGATTTACTGCACATAAATTTTTACAATTAAATCTTTATGTGGTCACCCAAGGGCCGTAGGACCTCATTTGAGGGCCATTGGGTTAAAAGAACTGACCAACAGGTTTGGTCAGCAAAGAACAGATTTATACATTGAAGTTCATAAGTTTGGGTCACGTTTACATTTCATGTTGTAGTAGTGGTGGTCGTGGTGGCGGCGGCTTTGGTGGGGGGAGGGCCCATTTGAAGTCTTGGGTTTGTCCCTTCGTTAGCGTCAGCAGCAACGAAACTGCTTTCTCGCCATGGCAGATACTTATCTAAACACAGTAAGTTCACTTTATAATATATACATCGAGGGTAATTCAATACACTGGGTGTCGAATCATTTCATTTCACTATATATGATAATAATAATAATAATAATAATAATAATAATAATAATAATAATAATAATAATAATAATAATAATTATTATTATTATTAATGTTATTATTATTATTATTATTACAACATGCATACATACATATATTATATTTATTACGCACACACACACACACACATATACTCATATATCCATATCTGCGTGTATGTGTGCATGCATGCGTGTATATTTATGTATTGCACATATGTCAGCATACATGCATGTACGCATGTATATATGTACATAATCTATGTGTGTATGGGTGTCCGTATGTACTTATGTATGGGCATAAGTGTATGTATGTGTGCATATATATATATATATGTGTGTGTGTGTGTGTGTGTGTGTGTGTGTGTGTGTGTAGGTATAAACAAAGCCACCCCAGTCAGTAGAGGTGATGATAACACAAGAGATGGTGTAGAGGACGAGACAGCTTTCCCACGCGTCTCCAGTTACATCACACTCTACTCACCTTACATATATATAGATACAACTATGGCTGTGGTGGCGCCGCTGCAGGTGATGCTGCTGCCGCCGATGGTGTTGATGGTGGTGATGATGGTGGTGGTGATGGTGTGGTTATTGTTGTTGTTGTTGTTGTTGTTATCGTCGTCGGCGGTGGCGGTGGTGAAATGGTGAAATGGTGAAATTGATGCTGATTGTGGCAGAGGTGATGGCAATGGAGGTAGAGATGGCGACGGTGGCCTTGGTGGCGGCGGTGGTAGTGGTATTGATGGTGGCGGCGGCGGCGTCCATATCTCTCAGGACAAGGATGATGAAGATGATGATGGTGATGACAACGACGATCACGACGACACGATGATGATGATGATGATGATGATGATGACGATGATGAAAACGATGATGATGATAATGGTGTTTTTTAACTTTTAAGTTAGAACTGATATAGCAGAATGAGATAACGCACCATTAACCGAATAAATAAATAAATAAATAAATAAATAAATAAATGATGCCGAGAAAAGACGCAGGGTGTGGCGGCGGCGGCGGTGGCGGGGCGTAAGTGATGAGATCATATCTCAGGTATGCTGGGTCACACACAGAGAGGAGACAGGATTTAGACAAATGATCCGCTGTTAGTTGTGTAATGTATTGTAAACTTATACATCGGGGAACAGATGTTCACCAAACTATGATACTGTGTCGATATGTGTGTGTATGTATATATATATATATGTATGTATGTATGTATGTATGTATGTATGTATGTATGTATGTATGTATGCATGTATCTATCAATCTATCTATCTATCTATCTATCTATGTATCTATCTATCTACCTATCTATCTATCTTTCTATGTATCTATGCATATATGTTAATAAGCGAACGCGCGCGAGTATGCATGCATATATATATATACATACATACATACATACACACATATATATATATATATATATATATATATATATATATATATATATATATATATTAATGTAATTTATATATGTGCGAGTGTAATGTATCTCAGAGATACATTACTGATGATGCATCCAAGAGAATCCGCAAGATGTATTGTAAATATATATATATATATATATATATATATATATATATATATATATATATATATATATATATATATATAATGAGAATGTGTGTGTGTCTGTCTGTCTGTGTGAATCCCTAAAACTCGAGAACTACACAACCAACTTCATTCAAATTTTACACATTCTTTACTTAGGGTCCCGGTTGTGTTTTAGTCAAAGAAAAACAACAAATTTTAACTTCTTGCATAGTTCGAGCCCACAGCAACATCATATCTTCTCCACTATTTAAGTATTACGTGTCAAAAGTGAAACAAAAACACTCATGTGAAATACTTTCACTTTAAAAATGAAACTATTCCACTATTTCAGTATCAAAACTGAAACAATCACATTTCGATACTGTAATGACAGAGAACCTCTTGGTTTCTAAATCGCTGTCTCGACTGGTTTCTCTTCCTGACCGGTTTCCAACGTAATCCACACATCTCTATACACTGTGTACCATAACTGTTCGTGATATGCTGGGGTTTTTTTCTGTTGTTATGTTTGCACTTAGTAGAAGTTTCTATGGGAATGTTCCACCAATATCACTAACGCCATACCTAGGTTCTCAACATCCGGATATTTCATACATACACACATACATACATACATACATACACACACACACACACACACACACACACACACACACACACACACACACACACACACATATGTACCTGAAAAACCAGACAATTAAAAGTCAAAATCAAAATGAGACTCCCTTATATATGTGTGTGTGTAAACATTTATGTATGTATGTTTGAATAATAATTTATATATATACACACACATAAATATATGTGTTTATACATGCAGGTATATATATATGTGTGTATGTATGTATGTATGTATGTATGTATGTATGTATGTATGTATGTATGTATGCATGTATGTATACACGAGCGTGTGCACACACACACACACACACTTACACACACACTCACTTCTACAGTAGATTATCTGATCTGAACACGTTTCATTTTCACTCTCACTCTCTCTTTCTCTTTCTCATATACACTCGTACTCACTCTCACACACATACATTCATTTACATATATACACACATATATATATGTATACTTTTTCTAAATTGCAAATAATATTGAAGTCATTAATTTTAATAAATTCATCTCATCCATTATCATCTTCTTTTTTTCTTTTTGTCTTTGTCTCAACAGCGTCTGTCGTCTGTATGTTTTATATTACCGATATTACACACAAAAAATCTATTAACATTTCACTGAAGAATTTCCGTATTGGTTGGGAATTAAAGAATTGATTATGTTCCAATGAAAATAATGTTCCCATAAAAGATATATTTCAATGAAATTTCCCCTCTTTAAATCTTTTGCAGGAATATCGGCAGAGTCCTACACATAAACTCACAACTTAGGAACTGAACCCGAATCACTGTATTAGGACGTAAAAGTGACTGTAAACGCTAAGACAGTATTTTGACATGAACTCATGACTTCAGCAAGCAGGTAGCCATTTAAGCTCTTGATAGACTCATTAAGAACTTGTTTTTATCAGTAACTCGGTTGATTGATGAAAGCAAAGACGAAGCAGATGCTTAACTTGTTAGAATTCCAGTTGTTGTAAAAAAGGTATTGGAATGTCGTTTACGACTTTGTCTTTGGTGCCATTCTTTGATCGACCATTAAGTATATAATATAAAAGGTTGAGTCAAAATTGAGATTTGGTCGTAGAGGAAAAAGTTTACATGAAAATTTGTAGCGACGTTATAGAAGAGTAAGTAACGCCACCAGTCAAGTTTTGATCTAAATAACTTTTTTTTAATTTTAAAACAATATATTAATTTGAAATAAATATTAAGTTTAGAGATTCATATCACAGACACATGTTTCTTAAGAACAAATTATGTCACCTTGAAATTGTTTGATCAAACAAGTTATGTCCCTTTAAACTTGCTTCACCAAACAAATTATGTCACGTTAAATATGTTTCATTAAACAGATTATGTCACTTTAAGCATGTTTAATCAGACACCTGGTGCCACTTTAAACATGCCACACATTGTATCAGTTTAAACATGTTTCCTCAAACATATTGTATCAATTTAAACATGTTTCGTCAAAATTATATATTTTTGAGCATGTCTGATGAAACAGTTTAGAACTCGTTATCACCGTAAAGATGTTTCATCGAAAAGTTATGTCACTTTAAGCATGTTTGATCAAACAAGTCATGACACTTGAAAAATGTTTCATTAAAGAAATTCCGCCATTTTATACAAGTTCGGTCAAGCAAGTTACGCAACTTTAAACATGCTTTTATCAAAGTAATTATGTCACCTTTAAAATGTTTTAGCAAGCAAGGTTTGTTACTATAAACATGAATAACCAAACAAACGATCTTACCTGAGACATGTTTCATCAGACAAATTGTCACTCTAAAGACGTTTGATCAAAGAAGTTATATCATTTGAAGCATGTTTTGATGATGATGATGATGATGATGTTGATGATGAAGAGGAGGAGGAGGAGCAGCAGCAGAAGGTAGAAGAGGAAGAAAAGGATGACGACGATGAAAATACGACTGATGATGATGATGATGACGACGACGACGAAGACGTCATTGACAATAATGAGGATGATCATAAAGGGGAGGAGGAGGAGGAGCAGCAGAA
Source organism: Octopus bimaculoides (assembly GCF_046866305.1). NCBI lineage: Eukaryota > Metazoa > Mollusca > Cephalopoda > Octopoda > Octopodidae > Octopus > Octopus bimaculoides. The sequence continues at coordinate 3,355,422 of NC_142945.1, forward strand.
GCTTGAGGAGGTGCAGGACGATGACGATGACAGCGATGGCACCGACGCCGATGCTGACGCCGACGCCGATGCTGACGCCGACGCCGATGCTGACGCCGACGCCGATGCTGACGCCGATGCTGACGCCGATGCTGACGCCGATGCTGACGCCGACGCCGGTTCTGACGCTGACGATGACGACATCGTGGTCATGACTACCAAATTAATGTCGTCTAATTCAATTGTTAGACTGGAGAGAAATTTGCAAAACAGAAAAAAAACAAAGAAAAAAAGAAAACAAAATAAAACAACACTTGACCAGACATCCATCCATCAATGCATTTTATCCGTCTCTGTCTTAATCAATA